>NW_026067906.1:5969853-6017199 GCF_014885135.2 Alexandromys fortis
AGAGAGGGGGAGGGGGAGAAGAGTGGGGGAGGGGGAGGGAAATGGGAGGCTGGGAGGAGGCGGAAACTTTTTTTTCTTATTCTCAATAAAAAAAAAAAGATGAGATATCCCCATTACTTTTGGTTAACTAGTCAACAAGATCAGAACTTATTGCTAGAGATGGCACCCACTTAGCTTGAAGTCAAGGTGAAACTGATCTGGAAACTTCCTCACTGATGGCTAACTTTCCTAGTGCTTAAAGGTGTTAAGCTCACAGCTGGGGAAGAAAAATCAATAGCTGTCTTACCTAGCAATGGACCTTCCTTGCTGTAATCCTAACCGGCAAGGCAAGATTTATCTTGATGTGCAAGTGTGGCATAACTGTAATGGATACAACCAATAACCAATGCTTTCTGGTTGGAACTGAGGCCCACTCCATAAGAAGACAACTATGCCTGGAACTGTGATCAAAGACCCAGAGCTTGGGAATTCATAGTCCCTAGGGAAGCATCTCTTGGTGGATGTATTTCTAAACTGATTCCTCAATATGATACTCATAGACTAGGCTCATCTAAGCCTCAGTCAGAGAATCTTGGGTTTCAGGAATGGTAGTTAATTCAGAGACTCATGGCAGGTCAAAATGCTGAGAATAAATACTTTTTTATTTAATTATTATTGAGCTCTACATTTTTCTCCACTCCTCTCCCTGCCTCTCCCTTCCCTCATTCAATCCTTCCCCAAGGTCCCCATGTTCCCAATTTACTCAGGAGATCTTGTCTTTTTCTATTTCCCAAGCAGATTAATAAATGCTTTTAAAGTACCTAGACATAAAAGGGCCATTTTTATCACCTTCTTCAAAGCTTAGGGTAGATCATTGAAGACAGCTCAGGTAAAGAATGTGGAAACTAAATGGTGAATAGAGCTTTGAAATGCTGTCATAAACTCCAAGCAGCTGTGATTACCTCTACAGAGCAAGCACACACCTAGGTTATCAACATTCAGTCCTGGATAGGGCACTGGCTCACGGGGCTTTACCCTTCTCAGGTAAATCAGGTAAATTGTTAACATTGATAGTTGCTAGGAGGGGTTACTGTCATCAGTTGTGTGACCACTTGTGAAATATCCATACTACAGTGGATATCTCCTACTCCTGCCCATGAAAATGAACCTGGTATAAACTCACAAGCACACACAATCAAAACAAAACAAATGAAAAAAGACATAAAAGTAGGAGAGGGCTTGTGAAGAAGAGGTTGCTGGCAAGGGCAGAAAAAGGGCAAGAGAGGTTGGGAGTGCTGTGTGGTTAGAATGTACCACATGCATGAAACTGTCAAACATTTCTTTTTAATTCTGAAATTAATATATTTCTAATTTTCATGGGCATGTGTTTTAATGAATTTTCAATATATCCACCGTTCTTGATCCTTCAATATAGTTGGGAATTTAACTTAGAACCTAGGCTGTGCCTCCTCCCATGGCATTGTTTCTGCCAGAGTAATAGATTATACATGGAAAAACAAACAAACAAACAAAACAAAACAAGACAGCTCCTGAAAATGTTTTGTTTGTATAATTAGAAAATATCTTTCCTACTTGTCTAGAATCATTTATATTAAATATTTTGTAAGTTTGGACGTCTCAGAGGAACTAGCCTCAGTATATAATTATCACAGAAGATTTAATAACTCAATATTTCTAGGGCCACAAATATGTCATCCAAGCTGAAAGGAATGGAGGAGCCAAGCAAGGTAACATAAAATTATTCAATAAATCCCTTCCAGCCCTTATTGCATCTCAGGAATTTTTTATTTTAAAATGTATGTTTATTTATGTATTTACTTTTTCATTTAGACAGGGGAAAATGGCTTTGAACTTGCTATGTAGTCAGGGTTGAATTTGAACTCCTTACCACCCTTGCCCCACTTCACAAGTCCTGGGATTTTAGACATTTAGTAAAATGTCAAACAGGTTCTACTGTTATTATAGAATAACTTACAGGTTTTTTCCTGTCTCCAGAAACATTATGGCTCCAATACATCTAAAAAAAAAAAAAAAAAAAAAAACAAAAAAAAAAAACTGTCGCAATTTTTCTAGCCCCTTTAGTGAGAAAAGCAAGGCAACCCTTCTATAAATTTAACAAATAAAGTATTTCATCAGTTATCTGTTTCT
The DNA here is from genome assembly GCF_014885135.2 of Alexandromys fortis. Classification (NCBI taxonomy): domain Eukaryota; kingdom Metazoa; phylum Chordata; class Mammalia; order Rodentia; family Cricetidae; genus Alexandromys; species Alexandromys fortis. The sequence goes on from NW_026067906.1 coordinate 5,972,002, forward strand.
ATAACATAAAAAAACAATCTCAAAGGACATTTTAAGGCAGTGTCTGTAGTGTACTCTTCTGACTGGCAGTCTATGCAACTTGAATCTATATTGTCCGTTTCCTGCATTTACACTCATGTTTTGGGACAAGGAGTCAACTACTACTTTTGTCCGGATCATTGATATAGCTGGATTCAGTCTGTCGCTGACTGGAAAATTAGTTTCCTTCCACATACATTCTCAGTTTCCATACCCTGGACCAGACCTGTTCTCAAAGCACATGCAGGAGGTGAGTGGGGAATTCAAAAGACAGAAGTGCATTTGTGCTTCCAGATGTGAATGGGAAATGCCACTCTGCCACATCCTTTGGCCCCAGTCTATAACCTCCACTAGGAGTTGGAAAATAAGTCCAACTCGCCATTGAAGAAACTACAAAATTTCCTTTCGAGTGTATGAACATAGGCACGACTGGAAATCCAAATTGTTTCTGTAACCAATAAACCTGACACCTAACTTCGAAAATGGACACATTTGAAAACAGACACAGAGATATTTGAATTATTTTTTAAAGATGAAATAGAATTTACAGGCGCTTATATAGCCTGTAATTCCTACAAAAATATTTGCAGAACCTAAAACTGGTATCATTTTCAGCAGTTCCAAAAGAGAAAGTGTAAAACAAGAAGTCCTTTGGGAGAGCTAAAGAGATGGATCACTGGTTAAGAGTGTATACTTCTCTTCCAGAGAACGCATTTTATGACCCAACATTTATATTGATTAGAACATTATTACCAGTATCACCAGCTTTATGGGATTGATCCTCTCCTTCTGACCATTTCACTCACATATGTTCACATGCAAATACACACACAGTCACACACACAAACACACATGCACACTCATGAACACACACACATATCACATAAATACAAATAAATTACTTTTAGAGAAGTATTTTAGTTGTATTTATGTGATAGATTATTTGTACTTATGCGGTATATTATTTCTTAAATAAAAGTTATTTAAGACACATTCAGAGAGTCCGGTTTGATCACATGCTCATTCAGTCCCAGTCCAGCTGGTCTTGCTGAGCTCCTCTTAGGTCAGTAACACCGACTCAGTGGGTGGATGAACTCCTCGTGGTCCTGACTCTCTAAATGTGGCTGACAATGAAGGCTGACTGAGAAGCCAATAATAATGGCACTGGTATTTGATTCTACTGCATGTACTGGCTTTTTGGGATCCTAGTCTGTTTGGATGCATACCCTCCTAAGCCTGGATGGAGGGGGGAGGGCCTTGGACTTCTCACAGGGCAGGGTATACTGCCCTCTCTTAGGACTAGAGGGGGAGAGTGGAGGGTAAATGGGGGAGTGGGAGGGAAATGGGAGGAGGTGGAAATTTTGAATGGTATTATTTATAAAGCAAAAAAAAAAATAAAATGTTTGATTTTTTTAAAAAAGTTATTTAAGAATAACTCTGTTGTAACATTGAAAAGAAATAAAAGATAATTTTTGATCATCTTTAATGCTTTCCAAGTGGTTTATATGGAAAACTAGCACTTTACATATCAGAGGAAGCACTTCTTTGCAAAGAGAATAGCAGGAAACCATCTCAGAAGAAATAGAAAGCCTATTTAGAAATTCTGTAACTTTGCAAATTCATTTCTGTGTCAGAAGCAGATTAAAATATCAGGAAGTGATGTGCGATCTTTAAGGCATGCAATCTTACAGCACATGTCCTTTATGAAGCAAGCAGATGCTCAAGGAATTTCAGGGAAACAGTTTTATACACTCATATGGCACAATGTGTTTTACTTGATTAGACCTTTCCATTCAAACAAGTGACTTTCAAAACACCAATTTATATTTCTGTAACTATGTTATGTTGAATAAAGAGCTTATACTTTTTATTATATTAAGACAATTTATTAGAATATTTGCAACCATTGTGAATGGATTTTTTTTCTTTCTATACTTATTTCTTATTTGCATATACCAAGGCTATTGATTTTTTGCGTTAATTTTATATGCTTCTAATTTGCTGAATGTGTTTATCAGCTGTAGGCATTTCCTGGAGGGATCTTTAAGGTCTTTTGTATAAAGAATCTGCATAGCATCTGCAAATGAGAATACTTTGACGTTTCTGTTCTAGCTGCATCCCTTTATCTCTTTCAGTTGTCTTTTTGTTCAAGCTAAGCCTTCTAATTTATTTAACAATGAGAAAAAAGGGTCCATTAATGTTCCCAAGGTTAAAGGATCTTCACAGAAGAGGAGGAGAGGAGGGAAGTTTATCAAAAGTCAAGTTGCTCGATAACTTCAAAGAAATAGTGTTTACTGATCACAGGGAGATTTTGGACATATGAATCCATAGTAGGTGTGACAGCATGCACAGAACTCTAAAAGCTCAAGTCAGGCAAAATCTATACATAGAGCTTGCGAGGTTGAATATCAAATCAAATCCCTATTGGAGGACTTGTGTTAGATTTAGATAGTTATTGAGAGATAAAGGTTTGTTTTTATTTAATGGTGTGACCCTGGTTGGTAAAACACACACCAGGATAGGTCTCATTCTCAAGACTATTTAGGCAACAGAAATTGAACTTGATGGGGAAGAAGAAAATGATGAAGATAAAGATGGAGACAGAGACAAAAAAGAAGAATAGCAGGGCAGGGGTGAGAAAGAGGAAGAGAAAGAAGAATGTCTCAAGCTGAGTGGTTGGAGGGGAGAATGGATCTGAAAAAGTTGGCCAAATTGCATATTTATGATTAAATTCTTCATATGAAATTCTCTAAGAATTAATAAAGAATATTATTTCAGAAAGTTTCTAGAAACACTCTTCAAGCTGAGATTTCTTCATTTCAACTACAAAAAAACAATTAAAAGCCAAGCTGTCCTCAGCAACCCTCTGCTGTCTAGTTAACATCTTGCAAAACATCTTTGAGAGACACCAAATGACTGAGAGAGGGATCCTTATGGGTTGAATATAACAAAAATAAAATAGCTTGCAGAAAATGTCAGAGAACCTCAATTATTTTTCATTCAAGGTCACAAAGTCTTTTATCTATTTACCACCTATGTTAGTAAAGTCGCTATGAATCAGTTAATAGCCTGAATCAATCCAGCATCATGTTGATTTTCAAACAATTTCATCATAGGAAAAAGAAAATTGAGAGTTGCTCAGCTTTTAATTGTTTCGGATCTCCAGATGATATCAACCTTAAATATGAATGAATTTAAAATGAGAGCTGTTATTTCTACCAATAAGACACCCACTTATCACAAGCTTAGGGCTATTTCAAAAGAAAATGACCAATTGTGACCCAAACAATAATGGTAATTATTGGACTGCATCTTAGGTTTCACTTTTTCTGGTATATACTTTGTAATTTTTTTATGTCTTACTTGTTCTTGTTTCTATAGGAGAGCATCTTGGGATGGATGATTTATGGCTTATAGCTAATAGATTGTATTTGATAGCTCAAAACTGGCAGCCCAACACCAGGATGCCAAAGTGTTTGCTGTCTTCTCATTATACAGTAGAATAAAGGTAAGAAAATTCACTGTGGTCCCTTTCAGAAGGATGTTAACTCCATTCATGTGAGTCTTACACTCAGAAACCTACCTTGTAATATACTCTTAATAGAAGTCACAATCTCAGTAACTAAAGAAGAGTGTAAGGCACAAATATATTACAATTTTGATTTTGCCTCCTTTAATCATTTAATTAAAATATATTGTACAAATATAAATTCTAATCGGTTACTTTTATCCACTTGTGATGGTTAATATCGGCAATTTTATAAAATTCAGAATCACCTTGAGGACAAAATTCTGGTCATGTTTGTGTGGGGTTTTCTAGATTATGCTGATTGTTGCGGTAATACCCAGTCTAAATATGGCTAGCACTCCAAGCTGGAGTCCCAGACAGAATAAAAAAGAAAAAGCAAGCAGAACACCATCCTATTTCTTTTTACTGCCTAACTGTGGGTGCAGTGTGACCAGCAGATTCATGCCCTTGCCTTTGTTTCATTGTTTTCATAACAGACTATGTTCCCAGATTAAGATCCAAAATAATCTCTTCCTTGTTTTTATTGTTTGTGACTCATAGGTTTTCAGAGAAAGGAGAAAATTACACAGCACACTCTCCTCACATAATGTTATTCTGTCTTCTAACTTTATTCATTTTCTACCACACTGTCAAAAAGGGATCAGTAAGTATCCCAGGGAGTACCTGACACATTCTCCAAATAAAATGTGGTATTAGCAAATGGAAGGGCACAGGCAGATCAGTCAGTAGAGCATGAGAATCTCTACTGACCTCAGGGTCGTGGGTTCGAGTACCATCATGGACATTGGTCTTATTAATAAAACCTGGATTCAGCTGTCAGAGAAGCGGAGCTGCCAGCCACTGGTTCTTACCTCTGCTTTAGACCAAAAAGGCAGTTCTGTCTCTGAATCCTCAGACTGGATGCTGAGTTTCTTCTGTCTCATCCTGCCTTGTATTTCTCTCCCCACTCAGCCATACCCTTTCCCATCTCCACCTTCTAGTGCTGGCATTAAAGGCATGTGAATCCAAAGTACTGAGATTAAAGGTGTGAGCCATCACCACCTGGCTCTATTTCTCTATTAGACTGGGTCTCTCTTGGGTAGCCCAGAGTGGCCTTAAATTAAAGTGTGTGCCACCACTGCCTGGCCTCTACAGCCAACTAGAGGCTTACCTCAACACTCTGATCTTCAAAAAGCTTTACTTGTTAGAGTGCAAACAAAATATCACCATAGTCACAAAAGAGACACCATCAGTATGGTCATTTTTTTCTCAGATATTTTATTAGAGACACTATGTGGTAAACACAAACCATAACAAAGAGAAGTAAATGTTGAATGTCAGTAGCGGTTTCTGAATATATTTGGAGTTTATAGAGGTGAAACACTGGAATGATTAAATAATCACTGAGAATAGTTAATAAATGTTGGAAACATTTCTGTGGTGTAAAGCTATGAAAACAGTCTCAATCTATGAGTCCTTAGCTTTAAGCTATTTGTCCGAGCCAATAACTTTGCCGGTGTCAGATTATTTTGCTGAAAACATGCTGAAATAGTTAACAAAACCATTTAATTTCAAATTCAGGAGCTTTCATAGGTGATGGAACTCTAGGCAGGATCTCTTTGTAATCTATTTCTCAGCCTCTGCACTCTTTTGGCTTTATACTTTATGTGTTGGTATTTTAGAAGGATGTTAATATTATAGTCATTGAACTATCAAACTTAATGTCTATGCTTATGACTGTTTATATGAATATGCAAGTATTTTTTTCAGAAATGTTTTTCCAAAGCATGTAAACTTACCATAGAATATCCTAAAAATAATGCAGGGGTTCTCAATGTGTATGTAGGCCATGACCCTTTGTGTGTTAAATGATCCTTTCACAGGGGTTGCCTAACCACTGGAAAACAAAAATATTTCCCTTATAATTCATAACAGTAGTAAAATTACAGTAAGAACAAGGCAATGAAAATAATTTTAGGGTTGGTAGTCACCACAACATGAGGAACGATATCAAAAGGTTGCAACGTTACGAAGGTTGAGAACCACTGCTCTAAAGATTCCTTTTCTGTCACAATAGGCAGGTTCCTGTCTTGTGTTCAACCCTGATGGGTCATGAGACAACTATCAACAACAAAATAGTCTGGAGACTATATGATTAAATTAATTATACCAAGTGAATTTATATTAAGATATTAAGCCCAGACTCGTCACAACACACATTTACGTAGTTTTCTAAGATGAGGCAATTGAAATTCCAAGGGAAGAGAATTTACTTTTATTATTTACCTTTGAGTTATTATGTCATGGAGATCTACCTATTCTTATTTTTTACATGACTAAAATGAAAGAAAAAAAAAACAAAGCAAAATAAAACAAAACACACCCAAAAGAGCATACAGTTCATTTTATGTTGGCCAATTAAAATTGGTCAGGTTGTCTGCATTCCAGTGTGGTTGGTAAATCCAGTGTCTCCCCACTAAAAAAAAAAAAAGACCCTTTCTTTCTAAGCAGGAATAAGTTATAAAATATTTTTTTTGTTAGAGAGAGAGAGAGAGAGAGAGAGAGAGAGAGAGAGAGAGAGAGAGAGAGAGAAAGTTGAAGAAGTTGAATTAGTAGGGAGGTATAGAGGTTCTAGAAGAAATTGAAGGAGTAAAAAGTTATGATAAAATATATTGTAGGAAAAAATAATATTTTAAGTAATCATTGTGAAGTATATATGTGTAAAATTATTTCATTTTATTCCATATTCGAAAGTCCCTAATTCATTACTACAGGGTGTTGAAATTAGGAGCGGCAGGGCTGCGTCCCCGTCACCCAGCCGCCCGCATGGCTAGTTTATACCCAGAAATAATTACACAGAAACTGTATTTTTTCAAACACTGCCTGGCCCGGCTAGGTCCAGTTTCTTATTGGCTAGCTCTTACATATTGTTCTAACCCATTTCTAATATTCTGTGTAGCCCATGAGCTGGCTTACCAGAGAGGATCTTAACCTGCGTCTGTCTGGAGTGGGAGCATCATGGCGACTCTCACTCAGCTTCTTTTTCCCAGAATTCTCTTCTGTTTCCTCCTCCCATCTATGCTCTAAGCTAAGCCAAGCAGTTTCTTTATTGCTCAGCCAATGAAATCAACAGATTGATATATGACACTCCCACATCAACAGGGTAGGAACAAAAATATACAGTTTCGTGATTTATTCAGTATTTTGTGATTGAAATTCTAAAAGAAAGGAGTATTTATATTAAATAAAAACTTACTGTGTAAAGTTGTGGCATGAAAAGTTTGGAAAGGAATACTTTATAAAAATTGGGCATATTCATTTTACATCTTATTTGACCAGCTTTCGCGGGCGTAGCTTCTGCCAAGGCAGGAAGGTAAACAGGGAAAAGCTGATGAGCCCACAGAGACCAGGCTCTTCTTTCCCTCAATCATATCAGCACATTTTCTAAAAATTTTCAGGTTCATGACAGTTTTGGAGATGTTCCATTTTAAATTAAAATATCCTCTGGGTGGCTCAAACCTTGCACAGACTTCCAAATGTATATTGATATCTTGTTTTTATTCTAGTCATTAACTATACTAGCTATTTTTTCCTATGTCTCTGAGATCTGCTGACTGTACTCCTGGAAACTCGGATGTTTGCTAGGCACATAAAGCTTTCCTAATAGAGTGCCCCCAAGCCACACTCTTACCATCTCCTGTGTTCCTCTCCTACATTAGCATCTTCACTGATGCCAGGCACTCTCAGGCTCTACCACACCATCATGACCTCAAGAATAAGAGCTGTGATGTAACATTATTATCAGTATTGCCACCCCTGTCAAATATCCTGAATCCTAGAGGATACTAACTGTAAACTGAAATATACATAGGAAGAAATAACTGCTCATGATATTCACATGATTCTATTGAATGGCATATTGTTAGTTGAGGAGGCAAATTGAACAAAAATTAGTTCGCAATTACCTACCTGTTGTCTAGGTTGATCATCTCTTCAAGTATCTACTCGAGTTCTGCAATATCGGCACAACAGTACCTAAAATAAGCCAGTTAACAGCATTTTACTCCCATGAAGTAAAGGCATTTTATCCAGTGTTATGCCAATATCTATATGAATGATAATTGATTTTTAAGCTACATTGCTATTCATTTGTTTTAGGGCATATACATGTCACATATATAATTATATTTTACTTTTTATATGTATTTATTAAGAGAGTGTGCCATAATGCATGTGTGCAGGTCAGAGGAAAACATGTTAGAGTTAGTTCTTACTGGAGTCAGATCTACCATGTTGATTAAGGAGACCAAACTCGGTTCATCTGGCTTGGCAGCAAGTGTGTTTTCCTGCTTAGCCGACCTGTTCTTGTGCATCTTTTAACTTTATGGTGATTCTCTTAAAAGTCTTAAAAGAACACAATTAGTTTGTTTTTCCTCTATGGACTAAATGCTTGAAGAAAACTGGTTTTAACTTAAGCCTAGTTTTAAAAGATAATTTGTAAGTTTTCAGTTTCCTACAATGTGTTTTGGATCCTATACACCCCTTTCCCACCCGTTCACAAAACCAATCCCCCTTGCACATCCATCTAAATTTTTGTCTTTTTATTTGTAAAACCTTCCATATCAGTTTGTGCTGTCCAAATATTCTTGGATGTATAGCCTTCCAATGGAGCATGTTCAACTTACCTGAGCCAACACTCATAAAAAAGATGGACTCTCCCTCTCCCAGGTGCTAACAATAACCAATATGGTGGTGGGATTTTGTGATCACTCCCTTTTTCCATGGTGGGATTGATCTGGCTTGGCGCTCACAGGTTAATGCATGTTGTTACAGCAGCTGGGTGCCCTGCTGTGTAAAAATAGCAGTATTGTAGTCATCTGTGGACATGACCTCTGACTCTTACAGTGTCTTTGCTCTCTCTTCACGATGATTCCCGAACTTAGGGAAGTGGATGCATTATGAAATCTGCTATTAAAGTGTGGACAATTCTTTTCAGCTAAAAATGCCTATGTCTCTTAATCCGTAGAATTATGTCCATTCCTTGTGTCCATCTTGACAAACTCTTCCAATGGGATCCATGCTATTCAGGTCGTTGATTTCTGCTCCTGGAAATCAAATGAGTTGGAACCATAATAGTAAGTTCTGACATCTGGTAACTTTGCCATTGTGTCAAATTTCATGTGGTAACAAAGTAATATTTGTTTGTCGCAACTGATCACATTAATTCAGTTATAAGGCACTGTTATTCAAATGCATTTCTTCTTTCTTACTTTTCTCTGTATTTTGTTTCTCTTACATCTGACTGACATTAGTACAATGATGTATTCACCTGTCCTGTCTTCAGTAAATTCTCAGTCTACCTGCAACCTGACTGCCACTTGGATAATCTTTCTAGAACACTGATGCTACTTTGTACTTCTATGTAAACACACCCTAAAGATACAATTTGAGTGCCTTGTGTGTAGATTTCAAAGCCATTCTCTGTCTAAATCTACACATCAGTCTCTTTCCAACAATTTTATCCACTCATTGTTATTTAAGACCATCTATTCACCTTATAATCATTTTGGATTTAGTATCTTTGCTTAGCTCTAGAGATCATTTGTTTTATATCTCTTCCCATGCAGCACCATGTCACTTCATCAAATATTAGATTTTTAAAAAAGGAACTCCAAGTTGACATTTTATTTCAGTGATTACCTTTTTAATTATTTTTTTATTTTACATATCAATCACAGTTTCCCCTCTGTCCTCTCCTCCCTTTCCCTCAACTTAACTAATTTCTACTCTCTCATCCACTCCTCAGAAAAGGTAAGGTGTCCCACAGGAGTAAACAAAGCCTGGCATATGAAGTTGAGGCAGGACCAAGCTGCTCCCCGCCTACATCAAGGCTGAGCAAAGCATCCCACCATAAGGAATAGGTTCCAAATACTCAGCTACTCAGCTCATATACAAGGTACAGATCCTGTCCCACTTCTAGGGGCCCCACAAACAAACTAAGCCACATAACTGTCACCCACATATAGAGGGCCTTGGCTGGTCCCATGAAGCCTCCCTAGATGTCAGTCCACAATCCCTTTCTTGATCTTGACCCCAGCCCACTTGCTCATATGACCTCTCTCCCATCTCTTTGATTGGACTTCTAGAGCTAGCTAGGCCTGATGGTTGACAGTGGATCTCTGCATCTGGTTCACTGATTATTTTTATATTCTGGATCAAAAAGGGTTTCATTTCACCTATTCGAAACCTTTAAAATTCTACATTATTCTTAATATATACAGCAAGCAAGAAGGAAGTACTCTAAAAGGGTTGTTATAAATCCCACAAACAAATTTTCATTATTCATACAGACTTGACTCTGTGAGTCATTGAAAAACAAAAAGCCAAGAAACAACAATTGAATTTAATGAACTAAAGAAATTTTTGAAAACATACATTTTCCACCTACTTAGTGTCCTTGAAAATAAAATAACTGAACCACTTTACAAGAATAGAATAATATATAATATTGCCCAACTCAGATTGAATAATGCTACGCTTCCATTATTGATGGAAACACAATGTATACAAGTTTACCCTTGGCCTTTCATGCCAAAATTTACTCTCACAGTCACCGGGTTTTCTAAAGCTACATCAGCTGAACTTTAAGCACTGCCTTCCTTAGAAACTTTGTGGATTCTCTTCCCATTTCCTATTGTCCAGAATGATGTCAAAATTGTCTAGCTCACTAAGCCTGAAGCCCAATTCACACTTTCCTTTCTTATTTCACAAATCAATAAAGCTCTATAAATTCAATATCAACCAATTCTTTAATATATTTTTCTTCTGTAACCAGGGCTAGAAAACAAAAATATAAATTGCACTTTTCTAAATTATCATATCTTAATCAGCCACAAGTACTTAAAAGTACTTTTATAAAGAAATAAGAAAGCACCTGGGCATAGTGGCTCACACCCTTATCCCAGCACTCAGGAGGCAGAGGCAAAGTGAGTTATAGTCCAGTCTGTTCTATGTAGTGAGTTCCAAACCAGCCAGAGCTACATAGTGAAACTTTGTCTCAGAAAACACAAACAAAACCCCCCAAAAAAAGAAGAAAAGAAACAAGAACACAAATTAATATCACTAAATGTTCCTATCTTTTGTAACACTATAATGATTACTTACAGATTTAAAAAAATAACAGTTAATTTCTTTATATCCTAATTTTCCAAGCCAACATGTTTGGCAATGTGCTTTATATATCCTATCATTAATATATTTGTGCAATATTTTGCATAAATTGATATTACCCTCACCTGTAGCTATCCTATTTATTCAATTCCTTCTATGACTTCTGAAAATAAATCTGATTAAGAAACTATCTTACCCTGACATAAACTAATACATGATGGTTGGTTTACCACGGCAAATGTGTGAGTTGGGGAGGTATAAAGGTTTAGTGTATCTCATGACGAACTGCATGGTGCTGGTGTTGTAGGATTACAAAAATTGTTAAATAAATAGAAGGCTAGATAAGGCTTTTATTTTACAGATATCTCTTTAGGAACTTTTCTAAAATTTATAATTGGGGCACTTGAGGAATTCAATTTAACAGCAAGAAAAATGATGTGATATGTAGATATTTTCCCCAAAGAATGACACTGCAGGCACATTAGAACCATGCAAGTGCCAGGCTTGGGAAAGTAAGGCTTAAAGACCTGGTGACTTTAAATAGCAGAGGACAGCAATGGCAATTACTTCCTCTTTTGGGTGATTTTTTTCCCAATCACAGGGGTATAATCAGTTTTCTCAGAATTGCATCAGATTTCCTATGCCCTTCAAATACATGATAGTTGAGGCATTTCTTTGACTCGATGTGCTACGAAATGCATTTTGAGGAAGGAATATCTCAGCCCTTCAGAAAAGAAATGGAAGAACTTAAAATTTGGTTTCTTTGTTGTAGATAAAATTCTACATAGGTTTTCAATTAATCAGACATCTTACGTTTTCCTAATGAATCACATACATAGCCAAGTCATTGACTGTGTAGTGTATTCTTTTTTTAAAAAATTTCATGCCCACTGAGCCATCTTACTAGCCTAAATTTAATACATCATTATATAATATAATCCCTATAAGTAGGTACCCAAATGAAGAGATTAATTTGTAACTCTACAGAGCAAAAATAAATTTTAAATTGTTTGCTTGCAACATTATATTTATAAGAATAAAAAATGAATATAAAGAATTTGTTATACCTAAAAATAAATCTAAATATGGAAAATTAAGAAAAATGAAAGATCATGTCAAATTCCCCATGTCCTACATTTAGAACCCTGAGAAGGTTACACATGTATTTCTGCACTAATAAACCAAATCAGATTTACTCATGTGATGCTCAGGAAAAATAAATGTAAGTCATAAGGTGCAATAAGTGTAATTTTAAAAGAGTAAAATTTTTTAAAATTTAAAAGTGTGTGTGTGTGTGTGTGTGTTGTGTTCTCCATATGAAGCCAAAAATTGAAAAACTATTAGGAATTTGGATGGGGAGTGCATTGAATCTCTAGACTGCTTGTGATAAGATGGTAATTTTTACTATATTAATCTTACCAGTCCAAGAGAGCAGGAGATCAATCTTTCCATATTTTCCATTTTCTGATATCTTCTTCAGTTTCTTTCTTCGGTGTCTTAATTTTCTATCGTACAAGTCTTATACTTGAAAGGGTAGAATTAGCACAAAATGCTCTATTATTTGTTTCCCGGATTTCATTCCCAGTCCATTTTCATTTGCAAAAGTGAAAGTTACTGGTTAGATTCTATTGGAGTTTCATCCTTCATTCTTGGCAAAAGTGTTTTTCAGCTGTAGTGGTTTCCATGTGAAAATTTTTGGGTCACTTATACATACTGTCACATTTTCTTCAGGATACTTTGACTTCTTCCCTTAAATTTTTATCCCTTTTATTTCCTTCAGTTGTCCTGTCGTTCTAGTTAAGTCCTCAAGTATTATATTAAATAGATGTGTAGAAAGTGGACAACTTTGTCTTGTTCCTGCTTATAGTATAGTTGTTTCAAATTTTTCTCGATTTAAGTTAATGTTGACTGTGGGCTTGCGGTGAACTGCCTTTATTACGTTGAGGTGTGTTCATTATATCCCTCATAGCTACAGATTTTTATCATGAAGGAGTGGTAGGTTTTGTCAAAGGCCTTTTCTACATCTAATGAGATTATCAGGTGGGTTTTAACTTTCAGCTTGCTTATAAGGTCAACTTCATTTATCCTTTATATAAGTTGAACCATTTATGCATATCTGGGATGAAACCGACTTTATCATGGTGGATATCTCTTTATGTATTTCTAGATTAAGTTTGCAAGTATTTTATTGAGAATTTTTATCAACGATGTTGATAAAAGAAATTGGACCATAATTCTCTCTTTTTTTAATCTTTGTGTGACATAGGTAGCAGAGTAACTGTGGACTCTTGAATGAATTGGGTAGTGTTTCTTCTGGTTCAATTTTATGGAATAACTGAGAGCCTACCATATTCCCCAATACTATTTTAAGGTTCTTGCCATGTGCTTCAGCTTTGTCACATTTCTCAGAACCTACTGAAGCAGGGTTGCTAGGCTCATGTGGAGACATTATCTTGTTATTGACTGTGTTTTATATTGGTATCTTGGAATCTGACTTTGGAAAAAATGTAATTCCAAATGCTGATATCTGGTCTTGTGTTTGTTGGGTAGGTGTTTTTTTCTTGGTTTCTGTTGTCCTCTCTGTTTCTAAAGAGAGTGCAGTATGCTGTCTTCTGCCTTGTGGTAAATATTGGGGGGGTCCTTCTAGGTGCAGACACTGGGGGTTCACAGTACAAATTGTTTCTAGGCATTGGGAACTAATACTCAAGCATAGGAGAGGATTAGAAGGGGGTGTTGAATGGGAAATCTACGGGAGGGAAGAAAGTAGGGTGTTCCAACAAGATGTGCTTAGTCTCCTGAGAATGGGACAGAGTTAAAAAAAAAAAAAAAAAGAAGAAGAAGAAGCCCAACGAGGCTGCTCTGCTACAGACAGAGCTACAGATAAGGCTGGGGGATTGGATTTGGAGAAGGGAAAGACAGTGAAGATCTTGCTCTTTCCCTGACCAGTATTGCTTGTGAGTTCCCAGGGAATTTAAAGGCATTCTTTACAACTAAAAATGAAGTAGGTATGAGAAAATGTACAATAAAAAATGTCATGCCAAAGTCCAGTTTCTCTTTCAAACCACTATGATTGCTACAATTTTAATGAACCTATCCAAGAAACAAATACTCACATAGGTTAAAGTGAGTATAAAATAATGCAGTTGGCACAAAAATACTTTAAACTGTTATTTAGCATAAAAAGTGTTTCTACAATAGAGAGGGAAATTAATATACTGTTTCAATTTTTAAAATTGCTCTATTTGTAAATAAAATGAATTCATTTTAGGTAAGTGCATTTTAAAGAATGTTTTCTTTTCAATTTTAAATGGGAAGCATTACCTTTTAGCTAAATATAGTGGACTGTAAAAGTATATTTAAATTGATCTGCTGCCAAAACCCAATAAATACGGTGAATGATATTTTCAATATTATTATTAGCCTGTGTATTAATCCAAGCAGAGTAATGTGACAAAAGATAAAAAAAAAAGCCGGGCAGTGCTAGCCTTTAATTCCAGCACTCAGGAGGCAGAAGCAGGTGGATCTCTCTGAGTTCAAGGCCAGTCTGGTCTACAAGATCTAATTCCAGAACAGGCTCCAAAGCTACAGAGAAACCCTGTCTCAGAAAACTAAACCAAACTAAACCAAACCAAACAAACAAACAAACAATAACAACTAAAAAAAATGCACCAGAGTGGCTGAAATGAAGAAAAAAAAAACCCTTTAATAATAGCAAATTTACTCAGGAATTGGATGTAAGAACTCATACCCCATTATCAGCCATATGTACTTAGAAAGCCCATTTTGCACCAAAACAATGCCAGTCCTATGACACAAAATTCTTACTTCTCAGGTATGCATAAATCCTTATAATATTGATCACAGGTTGTCCCAAAATGAAGCAACTAACCTTTCCATGAGTAACACAAAAGATAATTAAACTGCTATTATTTTATATAATAAGATGTTACAATTGATCGATAATAAATGTTCTATAGTAGTTTAGTCTTTTGAAACATTGTGATATGTGTAGAAATGTTTTTATTTGAGCTTATGTCCATGTGTGGATTCCATGACTCCCTAGTGACTTAAGAGACATGGAAAGGGTGCCAAGTCCCTGAAACTGGAGTTACTCCTCTTTCTATACTCCAGTTCCTATAAGTTGCCGTGTAGATGCTTCAAACCAAACCTGGGTCTTCTGTAGTGCAACAAGTGCTCTCAACTGCTGAACCACAGCTTCATCATGAATTAATGTTATTGTTATAAACAAGTCACCCAATAAAAATTCAATGTTTCATAACATCCATTGTTTTATTTTCATTTCTGTTTTGCTGTGATCAAATATCCTAACAAAGAGCAGTTTAAACTGAAGGGGTTAATTCAAGGTTACTGACCAGAATTTACATGTTACATCACATACATAGTCAAAAGCAGAAAGAAAAGAATACATGAACGTTTATTGTTTAGTTTTGTTTCATCTCAATTTCTCCACTCAGATACAAATCAAGACTCTTCCTTAAGGAATAGTGCAATCTACAGTGTGGCAAGTCTTCCCAAAAAAACTAAAGAAGACAAAATCCCACAGAAATGTCCATAGGAAGACCAACTGTATGCAATCTCTCATTGAGATTACCTTCCCAGGTGAAGCTGGGTTATATAAAATTGGAAAACTATACACTCCACTCTTTGTCAACCTAACACTCAAATACATAACTTCTAAATCATAACCTTCTTTCTCTTGTCCCCAAAGCCTCATGTTTATTTAATAAGATGTAATACAACTTTAAATTCATGAAGTATCTTTTAAAACTCACAAGTCTCTCTTTTATATTTTTTATTTTTATTCATTACTTTTTTATTGAAAAAAAATTCTGCATTTTCCCAGACTCCCATTTCCCTCACTCTCCTCCCACTCCTGTCCCTCTCCCTCTCCTGTCCGAAGAGCAGTCAGGGTTCCCTGCCCTGTGGAAAGTCCAAGGTCTTCCCCCCCTCCATTCAGGTCTAGGAAGGTGAGCATCTAAACTGGATAGGCTCCCACAAAGCCAGAACATGAAGGAGGATCAAAATCCAGTGCCATTGTCCTTGGCTTCTCATCAGCCCTCATTGTCCGCCATGTTCAGAGAGTCCGGTTTTATCCCATGCTTTTTCAGTCCCAGTCCAGCTGGCCTTGGTGAGCTCCCAATAGATCAGCCCCACTGTCTCCGTGGGTGGGTGCACCCCTCGCGGTCCTGACTTCCTTGCTCATGTTCTGCCTCCTTCTGCTCCTCATTGGGACCTTGGGAGCTCATTCTGGTGCTCCAATGTGGGTCTCTCTCTATCTCCATCCGTCGCCAGATGAAGGTTCTATGGTGATATGCAAGATATTCATCAGTATGTCTATAGGATACGGCCATTTCAGGTTCCCTATCCTCAGCTGCCCAAGGAACTAACTGGGGACATCGCCCTGAGCACCTGGGAGCATGGGCTCCGATAAAACTAAAAACAATTTATATCATTTCAATACATCATGAGGCAGGCTAACACTCTATTTCAAAAGAGAAAAATCACTGTTTTGCAAGAAACAGATCAACACAAAATCAAATCTACAAATTCAAGAATGGAATCCTCTGACTAATGTCTGTACCTTTGCTTCTGGGCTCACAAGGACTTACTTGTCTTATCCTTTCATCTCTACTTTCTATAGCACATATAACATCTTTTTTGGACTCGGATATAAAACATAGTATAAAAATAGCCTATTGAGTATTAAAACAAGAAAAGAAAAGTAAATGAGGGGAAAGAAAATATATGAACAGGAAACGAGAGGTTCTTGTGAATGAAATAGAGATTATGACTCCAAAAGAAAATGCTGGAATATCTCACTTAACCATAGGCTGCAGGAGCTCCCAGACGCCCAACTCACTTAGGCATTCTTAGACCCGTGCATTCTCTGGTAATAGCTTCCCTTATCCCAGATGTTATTGTAAAATGAGTGTGATATTATAAATAACCTATAATTTGTTACTAGGATTAGACTAATTAATAATTTGATTGTCTTTGAACAATTTCTGTCTCGCTGTAAATGATCAATTACTATTCAAAAGAAAATGAAGGATCAGACTAGATGGTTTGGAGAATGTGAATAAAGCCATAGAAAATGAGCCAAAGCTGACCCCAAGTGCATTGTTGTGTTAATTAGAATGAGGGTACTACTACCAAATTAGACAGGGAATAAAAGTGAAGTAGACTTGATAGATAATGCATTCCGTGTCCAACGTGTTGATTTTTAATTGCCTGAGGGACATCTTATTAAGTGCGCTCATTAAGAAAGCAATCAGGAGTTCAATGGGGAAGTTCATACTGAAGGTAAATATTTGTGAATCATTTCTGCATGGGAGCAGATGAAGCCATTGACTGCAGATGCTACCATTTAGTGAAACGGACTATTTGTAAGAAACAGAGTCACCTAATACAAATAGAACACTGAAATAAAAGGAGATGCATAAAAGCATGCTTAAAGAAGAAAAACACTCTTTTAAGAAGACTGGGAAAAAAGGTATTAAAAGATAAGGGAATAACTATTTTCATTTATCATCAATACTTGGAATACTAGTCAATATTATCAAATTCTACCATAGAAAATGAGAAAGGATGTATATCGTTAACCTAGCAAAAATGTGCATATAGATGTATATATGTGTTGCACAAAAATATGTATATATGTATATACACACTCAGACATATATGGATGCACGTGTTTATATATATGTATGCATATATGTCAAGAGTGAGGAATTGCAGAACATGAGCCAAAAGAAAATAAATAGTTTAGTTTTCATGAAATGTCATAAACAGAAAAAGTAGAAATGAATATGACTAGATTTGATACGATTGGTCTAGGCCTGTCACTCAGCTGATGGAGTGTTTGCACAGCAGGTGAGAAGCCTTGTGTTCAATATCCAGTAACGATGATAACTGATGTGGCAATGCCCATGTGTAATCCCAGCACTCAAGAGGGGGAACTAGGAGGGTCAGAACTTTAAGGTCACCCTGTATTATGCAGCAAATTAGAGTGTAACCTGGAACACATTGGACTTATTCTCAAAAATAACTAACTTCATGGATGAATGTATGAATAGATGGATGGATGGATGGATGGATGGATGGATGGATGGATGGATGGATGGATGATGATGAATGGATGGGTGGGTGGACAGATGGACGGACAGATGGATGGATGGATGGATGGATGGATGGATGGATGGATGATGGATGGATGGGTGAGTTGATGGATAGATGGATATCAAAACAATGAAAATAACTACTCTCTTATTTCATTTACTTTAAACCTAAAACGATGCTAGAATTGGAGAGAATGGTAGGTTTAAGGAAGGAGAGAGTCATGATTAGGGAGGAGTACAAGACTGTCTTCTACAATGACTAAGTTCTGTCTCTTAGTTTGTATGTTTAGACATTTTCAAAAATGTGTGGAAATGTATACTGGAGATGCATGTATTTTTGATTTTGTTTAAGGAATACATCAGAAAGTTGCATAAAATATCAAATAAACTTAGAAAAATAAGGAAGTAAATGGCATTTGTACCAATTTGACTCAAAAATCCCTAAGGAATTTTGTAATGGGGAAGAGGACAGTCACTTAAAAGAACTAAAAAAAAAAGAAAAGAAATAAGCAGAAAACATGAAAGATGATGTCAAGACTAAAAACAATAAGATATATTCAAAGAAAACCTTTAAAGCCCATATGTTGCTGACAGCAGATACATAGATGAAAAACCAATTTGCTTAGAAAATGTGTTACTTTAGAATACAAACTCACAAAATTTCAAGACTGTCATTAGAATTCTAAAAAGGTATCAGTGAAACTAACTCTAAATTGTCATATGTGCAGATGTTTCTGATGTTTATCCTATGCAGAGTGTATTTTTAGTTTGTGATATTTCTTCCCTTCACACAGAACCGATGATGCTCAATAAAATTTTATAAGAAACAAAAATTTTTAAAGTTTGAGTATACAATTAGGGAGACCAAATCCAAGAACTCTGAGAGCTGTTTTCAAGGGTACATAGTAACATTTTGCTACATTATTTAAATAAAACCCAGAGGAGGATAATGCTCAGTTATCTTGCTGCATGTATTTCAAAATTTTTGCATGTACTATCACTTTAGTTTAATTCCTCAAACTAGTTGCCTTATAATTGCTGTAATTGCAAATTATATACTACATCCTTTTATTTCTTCCAGTAGATATATACCTAAAACTGCTGCATTAGTCTAGTCTACCATTACACACAAAATAACTTAGCAAGCATTTAATTTTTAGTATATTGTGTTAAGGAATTTGGCAGTTGAAGACAATGTGAATGGAATCTATGTAGAGCCAATTCATAGCTCTGCCAAATACAAATGAAGAAAACAGAAATGTAAATGTGTTCACTTTGGAATAATAAATCCTTTCTACTTCCTAGTATTCAAAGGAATAACCACTTATAAATAATTGATAACTGAGAACATACCTGTCATGGTTTGAAAGAAAATGTCCCCACTGGGAGTGGTACTATTAGAAGGTGTGGATTTGTTGGAGGAAGTGTGTCACTGTGTAGGTGGGCTTAGAGGTCTGTTTTCTAGAGCTTCATTCAGCATTATGCTTAGTCTACTTCCTATTGCCTCTGAGTCAAGATGTATGAGACTCTCATCTTCAGCACCACATCTTCTTGCATGCCGCCATGCTCTCCATCCTGAAGATAATGGATAGAACCTCTTAAAAAGAAAGCAAGCCACCTTAATTAAATGACTTTACTCATAAGAGTTGCTGTGACAAAATGGAATTCCAAATACAATATCTGATTTACATAAAGACAAGTCTTTCTCAGATGTTGTATTTATACTTCCATTTTGTCACACACTATATATATGAATAAATAAATATACATATATTTTGATAATTTTCATCAAGTAAATATTTTTATAAATATGATGATTTTTAATACAGCCAAAAGCCTATGATCTTGTAAATGAAAGGAAAGTACACATTACACATATCAGTTAGATGAAGCAAGTGTTCTGTGACACATTGCATAAAACTTAATGCTAAATTTTATAATAATGTCTTGAGTGTTTCTTTCCTTCTTATTAACAGTGACAAAAATGCAGGGAAGGTCATTAAAACAAATGAAGCTACAAGTACTTTGAATCTTCAGTTTCTATTTTTGTATTCATCATCCCATAAATTGGAACACTGATAATAATGATACAATGCAAATGTTATTGTGACCATTAAGTGAAATCACATATGCAAAGTGTTTAGAATATTGCCAGATATAAAGTCACCTAGAGCATTATTAACATTTATTATTCTTTAAAGTTCCCAAGAAATTAAATGACACTCTAATGCTATAATTACTGGCAGAGATCAAATATGTCTAATGATTATTAACTTCAAAAATACCACCTTAAAAATGATAAGCAAAATTAGTTTGATCTTGATCTCCTGACCTTGGTCTGGTCACATGAATGCATTTTAAATAATGTTTATTTATCAGTAATAATTTATTATATTGGAGAGAGACTTTTAATTCTAACTAAAAAAAAGAAAAATAATTGTATATAAAACAAGCTCTGGTATATTTATTCTGATTCAGCAATAAATTCCATAAATCATGTCATCACTTAAGACATTGAATCTTTTAAGCCACCAGTATATGCATTTCTTCATCTTTGAATCAGAATTATCAGCTTCTTTACAGACAAAACATAAAGGTTGAAGTGAATACAAGTTGATCTACGAAGCAAATACATATTCATAAACAAGTTTAGCTTTCATAGTATATTATTAAACACATGGGTTCCGCCATCAAAGACTTTGGGTTTAAAATTTGTCATTACATCATATTAGAATATTGTTAATTTTGATTTTGGATTTTGTAGAAATTTNAGAGAGAGAGAGAGAGAGAGAGAGAGAGAGAGAGAAAGAAGAAAGAAAGAAAGAAAGAAAGAAAGAAAGAAAGAAAGAAAGAAAGAAAGAAAGAAAGATGATATCTATTTACCACATGAGTGTTTGGTACCAACAGAGGCCAGAAGAAGGTATTGATCTCCCTGGGACTGGAGACCGTTGCCAGCTATTTGTGGGTTTTTGGTATGTGACTCTGGTACCCTGTAAAAGCATCCAATGTATTTAACCACCCAGTCATCTCTCCAACCCCAAAATGTTAATTATTTTAAGATTGACATTTCAATTAATATCTATGAAGTTATTTGTTTTCAGTAATGAAATCATAATTCACTGTGAGGTCCTAAAATTACTGCAAAGAGGTGTAGCTTTTACTCTCATCAATGCAAGTTACATATACATAATCTATATAAAACATACCAAAGTCCAATAAGTTTAGAGATTGCAGATTTTGTCTTGTCCTCTAAGATAAACAGCTCTGAAATACATGATGAGTTTGAATGTCTACATACTCATTGGGAAGTGTGACACAGTCAGTTTGCCCTTTACATGGATTTCAAATATTTTGGTAAATAAATTGACATGTAAGGAAGTGAATACCATATGACAAAATAAAACTACATTCATCAAAAAGATTCTATTTACTCCAACTGCTGTTTTTATCATAAAAATCTTGGAGTTACTTTATCATTGCCATTCTGTGAAATTCTGCTTTACAAAGATAGTCTTAAAAGACTTGATAGGATTAATCGCTCCTCTCAAATATTACTGACAATAGTTATTTTATCAGGCAGTGCTTTGAATCCTAACAAGCTCAAGATGAAGTAAAAAGCTATTTTGGATCCATGAGTTAAAATACAATTGCTAAACTATAACTTCTAATATTATTTTATTTGATAACTCAAGTAGAAGGAAATTTTCTTTAAAGAGCATTGTTGGAGTGTCAAGTACCATCATTTCATTGTACAAGTTTACCTTTTGTACAGATATGAAAGATATCTTTAAAAAGCTATCTTTGGTCTTTGAAACAGTCTAGAATAGTATAATGTACTAAAAGCATTAATCCATTAGGGATGCTTTTCTGAACTAGCAGAATGCCATGACAGAGTATTTGGTTTTGGCCCATATGATTGTTTCAATTTAACCAGCACCACATTGGGAATAGGAAGCTGAATATTTGTCTTCATCTGGGTACAAGTAGCATGTTACTATAAAACAGATTAATGATCCTTAATTATGATGACAGGACTAGATATATTTACATCTTGGTGCTAGTGGTAAAGGAGAAAAATAATACTTATTACACTTTATCTTGCTTTAATTTGAAAAGTCTCTTAACTAATATTTTCACTTGCATTCAGAATATTTCTGAATATTTTGATATAAAAATGGATATTATCCTGCCAGTGTCTGTGATAGAGAGTACAGAAAAACAGTAGAGGGTTTATAAACATGACAATTTTGTTTATATATTTTAGTTGATTTCTTTTTTATTAATTTTTTCAGAATTTCAAGTATGGATATTATGTGTTTTGATCAAATCCTCCACCATTCCCTCCCTCAGATTACTCCTGTCTACTCCCATATTTTTTTTTCTCTGCCAGTATATACATAGGATCATTCACCTGGGCCGTGAGCAGTCAGTCTCTCAGCAACCGTCTTCCTGAGGATAACTGGCCATCCCACTCCCCAAGGTGTCATCAGTCAATACCTCTTGAGCATGGAGTAGGGTTTCCTTTAGCAAATACTCACACTTGAGAAGAAAAAAAATTGTTTTGAATTGTATTTTCCAAAGTTGTTCCAAACTATCTGTGTATCATAATTTTGTCTTGAAGGAAAAAAGCAAGAAAGGAAAAAAATGATAGAAGGAACAAAGGAAGGAAGGAATGAAGAAAAAAAGAAACAAAGAAATAAAGTTGGATGAGTGTGGTGATTAATTAACTGATTAAGTAATTAAAGTCAGATGGCAGAACTTTGGGTAGACTATTAAAGGAGAAGATGGAATGAGGACAGAGAGAAGACAATTAGGAGATCAGGGAAGAGGAAGTAGAAGACATGATGTATCATGCAATACAGTAATTATTTCTGGTCAAATCTTTAAACATTCATCAGTATAATCACCTAATATTGTGCAGGCAATTGTTTGATAACAGTCTCTTGAAGACAATAGTTAATAAACCAAAAGTTTCTCATTTAATTAGGTTTCTCTTCAGTGCACTGAAATACATTATTAGTTGAAAACCAACTATAGACTATTTTAGCTTTACTTTAAGAGAAACAAACACAAAGAACAAAGAATGCATTCAGGAAGATGTTCAAAGTCTATAGTAAAATTGACTCGCAGGTTAAGTGGTTTTGCAATTAACTTGATTTCTTTTATTCTACTCTTTACAAATAATTCATTTCATAAACACATTCACCTTTTAAATTTGTGATTAATATACATAGTAACTGATTTCTCAAGGTGAAACAAACATTGCAGAGATCTATGAATACTAGAATTAAAGCTGTTATTGTATCTAGCCAAGCATAATTGGATGTTTCCTTTATTCCTCGTGGGCATCTGAATCTATCCTGAGCTCATAGTGGTGGGAATTTTAGTAGGGAGAAAAACAAACACTGGCATAATAAAATTCCAAGTGATGAGAAACCAGGGTGAACATACTAATTTACTTATTATTTATCTATTTGTGGGTGAAAACGTTCCATTGTACACACAGGGAGGTTAGAGTACAACTTACAGGAGGTGATTTTTCTTCTTCTATCATTTGGGTCCCAGAGTCTGAATTGAAGGCATACAACTTGGCAGCGTGTGCTTTCCTTAAGTATTCTGAATTCTCAGTTTGACATTTTCCAAATACAAGAATAAAAGACAGTGCTAAATATAGCTCTCCGAGAAATTATGGCAGTCATATATAAGAAACAGAACACCAAATGAAACTCCCAAGCTATGAACACTCCCCTTTTCAAACAATGGCCATTGCAAGCTTGAGCCCTCAAAATCTTATACTTATATGAAACAAAATGTCTCTCCAAACAACACATTCAGTACCAGCATTTGAATCAAGTGTCATGTACATTACACTCAAAATAATGAAATAAGTTTTTCTGCCTCCAACAAACAAGTACTCTCATTTCAGTTGCAGCTTCTATTCAATCTTAATCTGGAACACGTTTTGGTACTTAAGGTAAGGGGCTGAACCCTCATGGACTGGTTTTGACTGTACATAACAACATGACCAATTGAGTTCTTAGCATGAACTTTTAGAGAAAGCCTCTATTTATTTATCATCTTACGCCTATACAGAACTGGTTATCCGTATCAGACATATCATGTGAAACACATGAGCAGAAGAGAATGTACATATAACCCCACCACGTCAATTAAAATAGGGAACACCCTTGGTATCAACCCTATTAATCATCTTCTTTTCCCTTTCTCCTGGACTTCATGAAAAGAAGCTCTGAACAGTACTTGGAATCCCTGAGTACTTTGTCACTAACGTGGCCTGCTGTTTACTTATAAAGATTTCTCCCCCTCTGAACTATGTGATTCTTCATCGAGCAGTCATGCTGCCTTGCAATCCTTGTGTGTCTCTATTTCAACCTGTGACTAGGACACCAAGAACATAGACACCCTAGGCTTGTATTGATTATATGGTTCTTTTGGATGAGTAACGATTGAACATCACTACACAATTTCCCCACTAGTTAGTTAAATCTATGAACTTATACATGGAAAGACGAATTACCTAATCATTCTTGAAAGATATAAATAGAACCGTATTGTTTAATTTCAAATCTAAGAAAATGGTCAATATTTGGTATAAAAAGAATTTGCTGAGATCAATATAAAAATCAAGAGAGAGTTCACCCCTCTAAGGTCACACTGCATTTGATTTTCAACAGAATACAAAAATGTCATATAGTGGAGATGCTGACAAGCTACACATGAATTCTAAGTACTCCATGAAAATCAGAAAAATTTAATCAGCAATAATTAAAATTTTCTTCTGTGTATGAAGTAAATAAAGTATATTGAAAAATCACTATTCATACTGTTATTGTTACATGAGTATAAAACCCTCTCACTATTATTTTTGATTTTTCGAGACAGGGTTTCTCCATAGCTTTTAATCAAAGAATATTTGGAAAATATTCCATTTTTGTAAAAATTAGTCATGGAAAGTTTTTTAGTATCTTCACTGCTTTTATAAAGGTGACAGTCTAGTAGAGAATGGTTACATAGTTACTCAGTGGTGATAAGTTTCTAAATGAAAAATAAATGGTTCTTGTGCAAATATAACTTGATCTCTAACCTGTGTAGCTGGAAAAAGGTTGTGAGATGCTCCCCAAGTTTCCAGCTTTGGTTAGCAGTCACACACGCAGGAATGGGCTTTAGTGAAGCAACTGACTTTTATTTCTACTCCTGTAAAAAACTCTTCACCTATAATCTGTCAGGAATTCCTATATGAGTGAATAGACTGTGTGTGTGTGTGTGTGTGTGTGTGTGTGTGTGTGTGTGCGCGCGCGTGTGTGTGTTTCCAGGGAAAAAATCTGTCACAAAACAAGATCATGATGCAGAAATAGATACAGCAAGTACGAACAAATTCTTGAATTTTATTTATCTACAGAAATCAAGAAAATAAGGTTGAACATTGAGAAGTGATAATGCTTTGAGTGGTGAATCTCTACATTTTCAGCAGCTTAAAGATGCAAAATGAATGCTCAAAATGCAGGCTTATTTGACAAATATCTTGGTGTATTTCATTTTTCCCATGAAGTGAGAAAAGAAAACTGTGTTTGTGCACTCCCACTGCCAGATAATGTGGCATGTCGTATAAACTAATGTTTAGCATCTTTAGTAAATTGCCTCAGAATCTAGACCATAATCAAACAAAAATTTAAAAGATTCATTTGCTTTGCCCAAAATTTTCTTTAAATCTATAAATATTGGGAGTTACACAATAGAATGCATCACTGCCACAATAATCTTTTTCTAACTAACAATTACATACTATATTATAGACCACATACAAAGTCATAGTATGTGTTCAACTGAGATCTCTGAAATTTGTCAGCTTTCCATTTCTATTCGGATAGCTAGTGAATGGACTCCCTCTGATCAATGTTTTATTTTCAAAATAATAGATCAAAATGCAATGGTTATCTTATGAGTGAGACTCTAAGTAAGATGTACTACATTGAGATGAGATTGTACAGAGAAAAAAAGAGGGGAAATTTTGTTAAAAACATAGTTTGGTGAATAAACAGAAGTCCATGTCACACCATTTTCAATATGATCTTATGTATCTTTGTCAGAAACTTGTTTAGAAAAAAAGAAATCAAGCCGGGCGATGGTGGCGCACGCCTTTAATCCCAGCACTCGGGAGGCAGAGGCAGGTGGATCTCTGTGAGTTCGAGGCCAGCCTGGTCTACAAGAGCTAGTGCCAGGGACAGGCGCGAAATCCTGATTCAAAAAAAGAAAAGAAAAAGAAATCAAGCTAGTCTTAAGGCTTCTTTTATCATCAGAAGACTGCCATACAGACTTTTCTACAGTTTTATTTATGTACATTTATTTATGTACCATTTTCATGATACATAAGAATATAATCACCAAAGTCATGGTGTCTATTATAGAGATTTATACTTTAAAAAATCAGAATTTTATATCATGGAAAAATAGAGAAGACCCACTTCTAATCCATTTTGTTGACTCCTACGTAACACTTTTCAATTTCTTCTGAAGACATGTTTGTCTTCAGCGAGCCAAAGAGGGAAATTTACTAGAAAATGGTACATGTGGTCTTCAACTATTCTATATTAGACACTTGATTTAATTATATGTATAATTTAAGAAATCATTCAAATTGTTACTAATGAAAACTCATCTATGGATATCATGAGTTTCTCCACCAGCAAATTACATATTCTATATATACATATATATATATATATATATATATAAGCTTATTAACGTTCACGATTCATACTTTCCCAGCAAAGCATGCAGCCCCAATGTGTGCCCAGTTCTTTATCAGTGGTTGTAAGGATTGAAGCTGTCTAGTACAGAATAGGATGTGCCTTTTCTTTGCTAAGAGGCAGGCTGTTCCTTTTTCATTTTCTTGTCTTCATTCCCTGAAGACATGAGCATTATAACAGAGACTTCTCCATCTCAGCTGTGCCTCTACACACATAACTGCTCCCTTCCCTCTGTCGCACATAACTCTGGGAACTAAAGTGACAGGATTTCTCTCACTTGCACTTGCTTTTGAATCACCTGGTGGATTCCTTAAAGCAGGCTGCCAAACCCTCACTTTTGTCTTCGTTGCCCTAAGTCTGAGTTATGCCCTAGACACCTACATTTCTAACATGTTCCCAAGTGAAACTTAGGCTGTTATACCCTACACACACACACACACACACACACACCCCACACACACACAAACACACACACACACACACACACACACACACACACACACTTGAAGCATCTTTGAATTAAAACCATGTTTTCCTTGAATTTCCTCCAAATACTGGGATATTATTATTTGAAATTGCATCAGAATGGATGAAATATTGCTTAAAATTAAGCTTCTGGATTCTATTGGCTCCTTTGTCTATGCTATATAAAGAATTTCTTATTAACCAGCATTTTCATTAAGCTTAGAGATTGCTTTCCTCTAATCTTCAGCCATCCCCACTAACAAGCTGAACTAAAACCAAAATTATTAACTCTAGGAAAAAAAAGTGTTTTGATATTATTATATCACTTTTACTGTATATATGTACATATATATTTATTTACATAGTGCATATTGATATTGAAATAACTCTATAAAGTATCGTTTCAGGGATTAAAATGCTCCTTCCAAAAGTGGGCTTTTCTCAGTATCTAAGTTAGAGAGGTCTTCACATAAATTATTGATAGTAACTTTCCCAATAATATACTTCATTTTTTATGTGTTTATAAGACCAGCTTTGCTCCATCAGAGGGCTGCTAATTAAAATAAAAGTCCAACCAACAAAAAATAGGTAGTACTCTGCCTCTTCTAGTGAATTTACATGAAACATAAAGAAATTCATTCCCAGGTAAATGAAAGAAAGGAATGCATAGTTTTTTTTTTTTTTTTTTTGATAGCTGTTGGAGGGACTGCAAGCAAAGCCAGACTGCTCGAATGGGTCACTATGGGATTCATTAGTGACCACAGATTCATAGAAAAGGGACAGAAATAAAAATGTTGCAAAGTCAATTCTGTATAACAATGAGACAAGGGCAGAGTAACCTACCAAATAAAATGTACTACTCACCCCAAGCTCAAGGCTGCTGTTAGTACAGACAGGTAAAAATATACTAAGAATTTAAAAGAGATACTTTCTCTTGGCTTGACAACTTTAAATTTCTAGGAACTTAAAAAAGTCACACTGGAATAATTAATAAAAATAAACTATATTACTCTCTCACACATGAGATAGATTTTTTTTATTTTAGTTATGAAACTGTAGTTGTACTTACTTGGAGGGTGCTTCTAAGTATACATACAGCAACAATTTTAATTATTTGCTCAAAAAATGTTGTGTCTAAGTAATAGAAAGTTTTATAATATGCTAGACAGCGCCATGGATCTCTTTCCCAGCGTCTTTTTCTCCAAGACACCTTGTAAGTAAGCAGACCAGTGCAATGGTTATAAGGGTGAAAAGAAAATGAACAAACACAACAACAAACAAGAAGTTTCTTTGAAATGTATTGGTTTGAATGAGAAAGAATGACTCCCTCAGGCTTAAATGTTTGAATACTTGGTTCCCAATTACTAGAATTGTGTGTGAAGGATTAGGAGTTGTGGCCGTGTTGATAGAGGTATCGTACTAGGGATGCCTTTTATGATTTCAAAATACTCAGTTCACTTCCAATGTACTTCCCATGGGAAGATCAAGATGTGAGGTCTCAGCTCTTCCATGTAGTTGCATTATGGACACTTACCCTCTGAAGCCATAAGTACATACAAAGCTGCCTTTTGTAAGCTGTCTTGGTCATGGTGTTTTATCATAGAAATAGAAAAGAAACTATATATCCAAAAGAAGTAAACAGTATTTCCAGACGTCTGCATTTCATAATCACAGAAACAAGATTCAAAACAGTATAAGCTCTTATGGACTGCCAAATAAAGAACATAAGGGAAGATGTGTGAGGGGTGTGAGTGTGTGTGTTTTGTGTATGTTCACATATATACAGAAATGTTTTCAGCAAACAAAAAAAATTCCATTTGCAACAACACAAACAAGGGTCTGGAATTATGGTATGTGAAATATACCAGACACATGAGGAAAAAAATTTGCATGATGTCATGATAGAAACCTAAAGAAATAAACCAAAAAACTTTCATAAAAAGAGATGAATGTTGCATGACAGAGACTGAGATTTTGCTCTGTGAATTTTCAAGGCATAGTAAAGACCAATGAAACTGTAAGAATATTAGTTATATACTAAACAGGAAAGAGGAAATCTTAATGTAATATTGATAAAGAAAGCATAAATATATATTATTGATACTGAAAGTAGAAATATAAATATTGATAATGAAAGTGTGTTAGCTATTATACCAGAAAAAATAGTAAAGCATTTGACAGTCTTCAAGACTTGAAAATATTAATGATCATAATTTTCAAAATTAAAAAGTACTACTTCCTAAGCATGCATTTTTAGGTTGGACATAAATTGTTTGAAATTCAGGACATCTTGTCTTTTCTGGACACTGCTTAAGATATGACTTTCCTCTGATTGTGGAAATCAGAGTATCTCCCTAACCCAGAAGTCCAATGCACCCCAGAGCTACAGAACACAACAAAATCTTCTGGATTTTTATGAGTGTTGTAAAGACTGTCTTCTCTGCATGTGTGTCTTTGAACTCCCCAGTCAGCAATCCTAGAGGTAAGCCAAAGGAAGAAACTGAAGACTGTAATGTAGACTTCAGGATAGTCAGAGCCTCTGTAGTGCCTCCCCTGCACTTCCTGTCTATTGATTGGTTAAACTCCCTACTATCTTATCCCATAATTTCCCTTTCAATTTCATGAACAACCCTGGCCACTCTGTGAGCTGAAGATAATGCATTTTTTCTTTTTCATATTTTTCTCTATTTGTTATTGCCTGAGATACACAATCAGCACTAAGTTCTAGTCAGGACTTTGTTAGAAAATCATGATGTCAGCTGTGCCCAGTTTAAAAGACTCTACACCCGATTTTTAAACCAGAACAATGGGATCAGAGTAATGCTTTGAAACTGTGGTATGTTGATTGTCAAAAGTAAAAGTAACGGTATGAAAACTGACGTGCCCATAACGAGCACTCTTCGTAAATAGAATTCTCTAAGTTTCTTTTGACTGTTGATTTTACAACCCATCATGTATGGGGCCTGTTTTCAAACTTGACCAAGCTCTGAATTTCTCTGGAGGGATTGTGGAAGCAGCTCTATGGGCCCTGCCATCAGCCTCTCTGATTCAGTGTGCCTGTGCTGAATTCTTAACAAGGTCCCAAGTGGAGCTGAAGTTGCTGGGTTGGAGAATACATTTGAGTACCACTATATAACAGATAATGGTTTTGCAATGAAATAGAGAGGAATAACTATTTAATATTATGAAAATATTTTCTATCCATGTTGTTTGCATGCACTGTGTTATATCTAGTATTGTTTAGACCTTTTGACAGTAAATAGATAATCTCAGGATATATAGTTTACTGTGATTGCAATATAACCTATAAAATGAAAACAAAACTACTGAGATTGCCGTCAAGTGGTGGACACTAAAGTGAACATGAATTCCCAGAAAGCCAATTTGTCTACCAAGATTAACTGACTGGTTGAAACATAGTGATGTGCGGAAGTTGGATTGTGACAGGCCCAGAGTTTAGATCCACATCTCTGATATACCTACCAATGTATTTTAAACTTGCCTTGATTTATGATTTTCTTTGCTCTGTAGAGCTATAAAACCTCATGAAACGGCTCCCACATTGAAACATCAATTGGGGTTTGTTTCCAAATCTTTGTTCCCAGGTCATGGTATCTAAAAGACACAGTAATCCAAATTTATCTAAAAAACAAATTGATAGACACAATTATTTTTATAGTAAACAAATTATGTAAAGACAGAATAAACTTTTGTTGGGTAGAAATGTTGTATATACCTGTGTAGAGTTTTCCTGTGCAGTAGTATTTTCTGTACCTATATAGTGTTATACTGTTTTCCTGGTGGTTAGTGTTTGTACATAGCTGTGTAGAGCTATGATGCTTTCTTGGTTGGAAATGTTGTACATACCTGTGTGGAGTTATGCTTTTAAGATTTCAAAAGAAAAGAAGAAGGGCACTGGGGCTTAGTACAGTTCACTTGATTTAGGACATAACATAATTTAATAATACAGAGAAATTATATAATTGATAACTGATCATTAGAAACTGATGATTCAGAAATGTTTAAAATTCTCTATTTTTTTAATGTCTGTGTTTAATTATATGCTGAAGGACCCAGCAGGGCTGCTGGTTTCTTCAGGCAACAGAAATTAATCACTCCTAGTTTTGCTTAAGCAAACGCTCTGCTCAAGAGCAACTTCTGTTACTTCTTTCTCCCTTTGTTAGTTTGCTTGGTACTTCTTCTCCTACGTTTGTTACATCCTTGTTCTCCTGAAAAGAATGACACTTTACAAATCCTATAAAGCCACTTTCCCCGAACATTTTACTAAAGCAAAGGAAGGTGGTATTTATGCGTACTCTGATAGGCTGACTTGGAAAATTAAGGTCATCTTACTATGACAAATACCTGAAACAGAGCAAGTCTACTCTGGAGGTCATTTAGTTATAAGGATAGGCCGTGATTATCTGTGCCTTCTGACACAAATATGACAGACATTTATTCACCAAAATAATAGCACTTTTCACAACTCAACTTCCTTGACTTTTGTACATATAATTCGTAGATCGATCAGCTGTGTCTGGGTGTGTAAACTTCCTACTGTAAAACCTGACATTTTACATACTATGGTAAACTGGCTCATAAACGCAGGGACAATGACAGTTTCCTTATTACATGCAAAATTCTATACATCGCCTTTTGTTCCATAGATATGAAAAACTTAGATGAAAGTTAGAACACCAAAGCAATGTGATTGACATTTTTACTCTGAGCTGTGTGACAGAGTGAGAGAAGTAGTGTGATGTGGAATTCCCCTCTGTATGCTACGAATACCATTGGCTAATGAAAAACCTGGATAGGGTAGAACAGAGCTAGGTGGGTCAAATGAAACTGAATGCTGGGTGAAAGAAAGGTAAATTCAGAGAGAAGCCATGGAACCTCGTAGGAGTCAGAACTTCACCTGGTAAACCACAGCCACATGGCGAAACACAGATTACTAGAAATGAGTTAAATTAAAATGGAAGAGCTAGCTAATAAGAAGTTAGAGCTAATGAGCCAAGCAGTGATTTAATTAATACAGTTTCTGTGTGGTTATTTCAGGAGTCTGGGCAGCCGGAAAATGAACAAGAAGCCTCCTACTATAGTAGTGATTGGTGAGATCTACATTTACCACACCCACAGGTGAGAAGCTAAGTATGGAATGACACCTTTGCCTTGCTCCCAGTTACTGGTCAAATTCTTTCTGTTACACGTTATAAGAAGAAACAACCATGATAGATACAAGTTTTAAAATCAGGCCCAGTAGAGTGGATATTATTTTTATGACAGATACCATTTTAAATTAAGGAGCAACTAGTCAGATATCCACATTCAATACTCATCAACATCAGAAAGATAAGAAGAAGAAAAAAAATGGGACAGCTACAAATTCCTTTTCAACTTGAGATGTAGAAACAGGCAGGAAAGGAGGAGAGCTAATCACTAAACTGAAAGGGAGAAATACCTTTTCTCTAGAGGTTTGGAAGATTTCTGAACAGGTGGCAAAAAAACTCAGCTTACAGCATAGTTTTAATTACAGCACATAATCAACCCTGTGGCAAATCTACAACAATGATCCCCTTTAATTAAATATCAAGACAGATAGGACGGGTTTATCTAGCAAATAAACCTCAGGTGCATTGGGAAGAGAAAAAAAAAGCCAATTCTCAAGTAACAGGGACAAATTTGTTCTAATGAATGCACACTCTCTCTAATTGTAACTACAAAGAAAAAGATTTTAAGCCAAGATATTTTCTATAAAATATAAAGTTTTATAATTGCAAAATGTATTAAAACTATTTGTTTAAATAGTATCTATTTATGTTCTTTACTCTGTATGATTGACCATTGTCACAGCTGTATTACATATTATTGAACATGCAAATTTCATTTTTTTATTTATTCAAGGTCCTTCTCTCTGCTATGTTCAAGTTAGCAAAAATGGGGAAGAAAAGGGGGGAATATTAAACGATATCCCATGGATATTCATGACACCAAATTTTCTGGATCATGGATAATTGCTTTTTTATAATATTCATATAAAATCTAGGATTTTATTCCTAGGCTAGAACATCTTGAGGAATATCCATTATAACATATAAAGAAAGAGAAAAATAAAAGATTGAGACAAAAAGAATCGAATTTACAGAAAAGAAGGGTATAAATTCTTAAAGTACTCCAATTTCACAAGACCTAATAATAGATGGAAAAAATCCATAGAGAAGAAAGAAGTCATTGAATATTTTGGTGCATGTTCCAGGGCAGTGAATTCTTTCTAGCATTACCTATGTCACAAAGTTGCGAATAACTTTGATCCTTTTACTATAAGCACTCCTGAAGGGCATTAACATTTAGCGAGCCTTTTCTGTTCTGCTTTCTATGGTAGATGCCTTAGGAACACAGTCTCTTCGTTCTCATAAATCCCTGGGAAGTAGGAAACCAAATAAGAGCCATGTGTTGTTATTCAAACTTCATTAACAGAAAAGCATGAAGGGGCTTCCCAAGTCAAGAGCTCTGAAAGATAAAGGCTGGCCAGGAGTTGAAGGATAGACTGAGATCTCTTTGTTAGAACTTGGGTGAAAGGGAAGGGATGATAGAAGAATGCCTGGTGGTTAGAGAGATTATATCTCATTCTAGTAGCTTGACAGTCTTCACCTGAAGAAGACTATCTTATGAAGAGAGCATACACTGGAAGAGAATTGTGTCAACCTGTCTGTTTTTTGTTTGTTTTTTTTTTCTGTTTGCATAGTTACAACTGAGAGTTCCTAAATTAGTTCAGAAGGTAACCAAATCAGATCTGTGTTTTTAATAATTTTGACCCTAAAATGCAAAGCTTCTGGAGAAAAAAAAAGAGCCAAAATATAAGTAGAGTTTTATGAGCTTATCTGAGTGGTCTAGTTGAGGGAGTTATAGAATATATAGGGAAAGAGAGAAGTACACAAGATCAAACTGGTAATGCAGTTAGAAGTTAAAAAAAATAAAAACATAATAATAGTTTACTTTTAGAAAATGAGGCAGCATTTGA
Source organism: Alexandromys fortis (assembly GCF_014885135.2). Lineage (NCBI taxonomy): Eukaryota > Metazoa > Chordata > Mammalia > Rodentia > Cricetidae > Alexandromys > Alexandromys fortis. The sequence continues at coordinate 6,006,091 of NW_026067906.1, forward strand.
ATTCAGATGATTATTGGTAAAAGCTTTTTTATTTTGAGATGGCTTTTACTTAATTGGAGATTCAGAATTCAAAGGGAAAGTGGGATGAAGTTATCAATATTGGGTGGGCTGGATTTGCAAAGCACCACTTAAAAAGTATCAGTAAAAGTGTGGAGGAGACACTTAGTCATCAGTCAGAATGTGTAGCAAAGGAAACATCTGGGTTGAAGGCACAAATAGATCAATCTGCATACAGGAAAATCTGCACACATAAAATCCACAAGGGATTTTTTGACCTCAACGAAATGTGTCTAAATAGTACATCATTTTATTTATGGAAATGCCACTGTCTTCAAAATTTTGTCATGTTGCAGTAAAAGAACCAAAGCTTTGGAGTTTTTGTGCCCCCATTTCATGCCATCAGAATAAACTTTATCAAAATGTGTTATAATATACATCCTTAACTTGATTAAATTTCCAGTGGTAATATTTTCAAATTCTACCCTATTAAAATAATTCATTTCTCTTTTAGCCAATTTATGTGAGATTCTTCTCCCAAATTTATATCTTTGTCCTCCTCCTGTTTATTCTATCTTATCTACATTGCAAAACTGATTTTTAATTTTATTTTATGATAATAAAACTCCTGACCCATAAAATCCTTAACATTAATGTCAATCAATTACATTTTTATTCAGGAAAAAAATACTTATATAGATAAATGAGGGAAAAACACTTATTCAGTTAACAAGTATAGTACAGTAAAGTATACACACACACACACACACACACACACTCAGACGCACACAAAGACTTGTGGAGAACCAAGAAGTCATCTGTGATAAACATTGGAGTTAAGAACTAAAGAGTAAGTAATGCTTCCAAATGAGAAATAAGAGTGTGTGAAGTAATAGAATAATAATGTCATTGACAAGATTGTAAAAGAAAGGAAGAACCAGCCTGGCTCCATCTTAGGCCCAAAAGCCTGCCTACAGTAAAGAAAAGTATGTTAATTCCTCATTATGATTAAACCTCTGTTTCTCAAGTATTGGGCTATGCCCCACCTGTTACCTTAACTACAAATGGTTCTATACTACCTGTTCCAAGAATGGTTATTATGCCTTTGTTTCAAAAAGTTATTTATAAGCATTTTGCAACCCAATCTTTGTTTCAAAAGGTTATATGACCACTTATGACTACCTTGTTTTGGCCACCTTGCAACCTTGTCTTGGTTTCAAGAGGGTGCTAAGACTAACATGTTTGTTCTGCTCCTATAACCCAGCCTATTTTGCTCAGCAAATTCTCCACTTTTAAATCCCACATGTTTGAGCTATAAAACTCTTGTTTTCCTCAACCCAATGCTAACCTTTCAAGTGTCATTTAGTTCTGAAGCTGCAGGTCTTGGCAGAATATCTTGGGAACTGGAGCATCCTGGGCATTCAGGGTGTCAGGACTTGGATATTAATGTTTCTAGGGAGCAGAGGAGCCTGGAGGTTAGCACTGGCTTTGGTATGCACCACAGGTGTATGTCAATAGGAAGCCATAGTCCTCATCTGCCAAAGAGAGGGGAAAGAGAAGTGGGTGTTACTTGTACATACAACGCTCATTTCGCAGGGTCCTAAGGAATTCTGAATGTATCCACCAGCAATCCCGATTTTCCTGCATCGTCCAGCCCCAGTGTAAATGGAGACTGCTCAATCCATTTCCCAGCAGCTCAGATCCATAATCACATAGAAACTGTATCAATTACAACACTGTTTAGCTAAGGCTTCTTATTCACTAACACCGAATCTTAAATTAACCCATTTCTATTCATCTATGTATCCCCCACAAGGCTGTGGCCTGCTGGTAAGGTTCTGGGGCATCTGTCTTCTTTGCCAGCTACATGGCATCTTCTTGACTCTGCATACTCTCTCTGTATATCTCTTCCAGCCTGGCTATATTCTGCCTTGCCAGAGGCCAAAGCACCTTTATTTATTCATTATTTATTCATAAAAGCAACATGTATACTGATGAACATCCGACTTCACCCCCCCATTGAATTCAAATTGTCATTTTGGATAAAGTCAGTTGGACTGTCCTTTTAGAGTGCACGGGGTTTACTTTGAACCTAACAACTTAGTATCTACTTTTGTTATTATATTCTCTGCTCGCTCTTTCCCGTTTGTGTGTATGTGTGTGTTTGTGTGTGTGTGTGTGTATGTGTGTGTTTGTGTGTGTCTGTGTGAACATGTAGATTTTGGAGTCCAGCAGACAACTTTTGAAAATTGATTCTTCCTTCTGTCATGTGGGTCATTCAGGGTCAAACTCAAGTACTTTTACCTACTGAGCCATCTCTCTGGACCTTGGCACATGCTTTTGATGGTTACTTAGCAACTAGGCAAAAATTTTAAAATATTATCATTGCCATCATCATAACCAATTACTACTGTTTACTAAGTATTGCAATAATCTTACACAGTCACTTATATGAATCAAACTATTTTTATGAAATGAATCACAGATCTTACAAATATACATTTTTGTTTTTCTCTTAATGGTTTTGCAACAGAGTCTACGTATGCACCCTAGCCTGTCTTCAGACTGGAAATCCTTTGGCTTCAGCTGCCTCATTGCTGGCTGTGCCCATGCGCCACCACGCTAGGATCTCTAAATGGTTCCCAATGCACCAATTGTGAGCTGGTATCTCTGGCAAGCTCTGGAGTGGCATGAATGGCGTTGATCAGTGAAATGCATTTGGAGGGTTAGAGGTGCTAGTGTGCGCTCCAATTTCCATGAAGACACTAAAATGGGCATAGTGACATCATCGGTTTAATGAGGAGTTCTGGGTGAAAAGAGAGAGTCGGTAATGCAACTCAAAGTGGAGCTATAGTGGTATTGAAATTGATGGGCAGTGAATCCAATGCACCCACAAATAATTCTACCTGCTCCTCGCTAAACAGTGGTACTGGTGTCTAGAATTCTACAGAATGTGTCCTTTTAATAACCTATTTTGGGTGATACTTGGGCCAATATTTGAAAACAGATAAGTGAAGAGTTTATACTTTATGAAGAAAAATGCTCAGCATTCACATTTGCCAATTGTTTAATATGGTCAGCCATTGTTTACTATACTGTGAAGATTATTTCATTAATTCCCAGCGAGAATTTTGTGGGCTAACTTCATTTAGGGCTGAGCCAAATGTTTGTCACAAAGGAGCATTATATGACATATCTGAACATTATATGCATATCTTATGCACCCCGATATCTCATGCATTTACAGTAATTACTTTAAGTGTAACCTTCAGATGAGTAGAACTGATCTGCTTGTACCCACTGTACTAATTTCTTGATGCTTTAAGGGAAGTCTTAGCTCCCTTTCTACGACTCCTTCTCAAGTCATCATTGCTAAACAATCAAACTAAACTGAATCAAAATCTTAGAAAATCTAAAGGAAAGCAACTGAATACAAAGTATACTGGAGTATATAACAGTTGTTCTTCATTTTGAAGCACATATACTTTTATTTTCATAACTTTTGATTTCTTGATTATTTTATATAGTCTGTCTAGTTTTCTTTTATGAATCTGACTGACTGCTAATTTTACAAAACAAAGATCTAAAAAAAACCCGCAAGATCAAATGAGCATGCTTTTTGCTCATTCATAAAGAATATTTTTAAACATGCAAGATGAAACCAAAACCAAACAAAGAACAAAATGCTTTGGCATGTCTCTTGTTAATACGCTCTTGTCAGTCAAGAGAATCCTGAAGACATAAGTCAACAGTTGAAGACAGAGCTTCAGGTGTAATTATTACTTATATATGTTCAGTATTGGCAAGTTCTCACCCTCTAGAGCAGTGGTTCTCAACCTTCCTAAAGTGCAAGCCTTTGATACAGTTCCTCATTGTGCTACTTTATAATTCTAATTGTGCTACTCTTATGCACTTAAATGTAAATATCTGTGTATTCCAATGTTCTTAGATGAACCCTCTGAAAGGGTTGTTCAACCCCAACCCCTATGGTTGAGACCCATAGGTTGAGAGATACTGCTCCAAAGCAATATGTATATTAATATTAACATATAATATTAATGTTTAGGTTGTATAATAGATATTAAGATTTTGGATTTTTGTCTCCTGGAAAGTGGGAAGGGATGAAAAATAATGAGGATACAAGGCAGGTGTAGAGTTCTAGTTCTGGTGATACTTTCCACCTTCTACAAGCCATTAACTGTCGACAGAGCCTGAGAGTTGTGGAGGCTCGTGAGTCTCTTCTATTGCCATGCCAGAATATTTACTGTCTTTATCTTGTTCAGTTTTTCTTTGTTCCAGAAAACTACAGTCTCTATAACAATTTCACCTTCAAAAATATGCCAATGTAAGGCTGGAGAGATGGCTGAGCGGTTAAGAGCATTGCCTGCTCTTCCAAAGGTCCTGAGTTCAATTCCCAGCAACCACATGGTGGCTCACAACCATCTGTAATGAGGTCTGGTGCCCTCTTCTGGCCTCCAGGCATACACGCAGACAGAATATTTATATACATAATAAATTTAAAAGAATGCCAATGTTCTTCTCTTTTTAACAATATGTCACCACCACATATTTAGCATCTCCTTCTTATTGCTGACTACTTATGGGTCCAACCCCCAGAAGTCAACATCAGTGTACGTGAGAAAGCCCATGAATGTAGCGGGGGCTAGACTTTTCTATCTGAGGAATAAACAAAGAAGCACATGCTTTCTACTGGTAACCTAAGAAAAAAGAACAAGCACACACCTTCCTGATGGAAACCTTCTTCTTTACTTTAACTTAAATAGTCCTTCTTTACATGGAACCATTTCTCTTCTGCCCAGTTACATATTTCAATATTCAATTACATCTCTTTTCTCATGACTGCACATCTTTCTTTTACATACATTCCTCCTCTACAGCCCCTTTCTATATTTCTTCATTCTCCTTGCCTCCACACAGTTACAAATCTCCACACAGCCACAACTATACGTCTTATTTGCATATCCTTTCATCATATAGGACTTTACACAATTCCTAGGCACAGCTCTTCTATGTAGCAGCAACTTTCACACAGCTCCCTTGCCCACACTTATTCATACATATGTACCAATCATTCTTTACTCCCTCACTCTCACTCTTTCATTCTCTCCTACATCACTCGTGCTTTTTCTTCTACATCTCTCATGCTTCTTCTTCTTCATCATCATCTCTCATGCTTCTGTCTCCCACAACAGACTCCTCTCAACACTGCTGCTCCTCTCTGCTGCTTCTCCCTTGTCATAGCCAAACTTTGGACAATTACAGGTTGTTTGATGGCGCCCTACCCAAACTCTCCACATAAGTTAAGTGACTTAGTGTCTCTCAGGCTAGAAATGTCACAATGACACATGAATGTAGCTCTAAGTTGGTAAGGGTTCCCAGAGAGAACATGACATTGGAAATCAAGACTTACCAACAACAATTAGTTAGCTGGACCTTGAGCAGTAAGGAGTACGTGCAGACTCAAGTTATTTCAAACCTTGGCTTTGAGTCAGTAAATTACACATGGGGAAATGACCTTGTGTGTGTGTCTCTAGGGACAACCAGACTGCTTTGAATTTGCTGAGGTCTTGGCTAAATGTATAATAGGCTGTCTTTGTAGCTGGAAAAAAATCCTAGTTTTATTTCTGTTCACGAATATTATATAACGTAAGCAGAATCACCCTCTACATGTGTGCCCAATAGATGAACTATATACATGAGAAAAACATCCAAGTAGTGGGAATGCACCTAAAGCTGTTATTAGGGAAGAAATGAAGTTCTTATGGGACAAATGAAGTGACTCATGAGAGAAAGTAAAGACAGGAGCAACTGGTTTCCCCAGTCAGTGATCCCAGGGCTCTTCCAGGCAGGGCTGCCCACTGGGGAATCAAGCATCTAATGGCCTGACCTGCTGCACAGTAACTGCCACCTGCTGTATATTCCAATAGCAGCTCTCTACCCCTTCTTTCTATGGGAGTAGGAGCTTCTATACCTGTCCTATTGTTCAGATTTTCTTCCGGGCTATCCACACCCTTCCATGTTCTCTAACACCTCTTTGGTTGATATGATTGATATGATGTTATCCAAGCCTGTCCATACCTTCTTACTGATATCATTTTACTGACCTTCCCTGTCACCTGGGTATCCTGTCCCTTTAAGAGACAAGCCCTCCCCGATACCCCCACCCCCAGGCAAGCTGATCTAGAGTCTTCTCCTCTCCTATGCTCTCTCTGTCTCTCTTTCTCCCTCTTTTGAAGAGGTAACAACCACCTCCTTCATTTCAGTTCTCCCCCCCCCGTCTCTCTCTCTCTCTCTCACACACACACATACACACATACACACTTTTTATCCCTTAGTGCCATACTCCCCCTAAACTAATAAATTAAACTCTATACCCAAGTTCTCTTTGCATGGCATATCTGTCTCCCACCCAAAGCGGTCTCCCACCACGTTTTTGCTGCATGAATCTTTCACTTATACTCTGAGCTGTACCATATGACTTTGATATAGCACACTCATAAGTGTTCTTGCTCGATATGATGCTGATGATATGATGCAGGGCAATAGCACACGCACAAGCAAGCACATGCACTCACAATGAGTAAGCAAAATTAGCCAGGACAACCTGTCAGCAGACCAAAAGCACCATAACTAATGACATGCGCACCTAGCCAATCACAACACACCAGCAACGACTGCCAGTTTCATAAGGACCAATCGGAACCGTTCCTGCAGCAGCTTAATTTTCATAACCCCATAAAACTTCCCAACCTTTTTACAGCAAAGCGTTTCTGCATTGGAATATCTCAGAGACTTTGTCCTTGACTTTGAGTCTTCTCACTCCCTTCCCTTCCTCCCCCTTCCTCCCCCTTCCCACCACTGCCACCCCACTGGGGAAATGGGGACAGCACATAAGCAGGAGCAACATGCCAACAAATTTACACAGACTAATAAATACTCAACTGCAGAAGGAAAAATGAACATAACCTTTACCTAAAGAATTGAACTCTTCTTATTTTATATTTATCTAGGTTATTCATTCTAAAATCATTCATAATAAAAACAAGAGTTTGTCAAAACTCTTACGTGAAATCATTTCTATGTTCAAACATTGTTTATCTTCATAAAACTCAAAAGCAAAGGAAAAATGATCACGGTCAATTACTTTGAAATGAGCTCTGTATGAATCCTCTGCAGATCTTTATGGAAAGAGTAGTTTATTTGTAAACCTATCTGTCATTTCCAGTGTGTATGCCTTTGCTAAATGAATAACAAAATCCTGTCCTATTATCTTTGTGTTTATGAAGAAGGTGCTATACATCATCTTGACTGGCCTTTTAGTGGCCAGAGCTCCTGCTGATCTCAAGTGCACGTATCCATGCTAACAGCAGAGTGTAACTGGCCCTGCTTTACCTCACAGGCGGACTAATAGGTCTTCAGACTTCATTTAGCACCACATTTTCAGACCATCATAACTTTTGAACTCTCTTCCCTGCTGACAGTTTAATGTTTATAGGAGCAAGGAACTTACTTTCAACTTCTAAACTGTAGGACCTGTCTCGTAGAGTTATAAACCTGACATTTCAGCATGGATTTGTGTGTGTGTGTGTGTGTGTGTGTGTGTGTGTGTGTGTGTATGTGATGTATCTTTCAAACATGCACAGGGTATGATGTCTAAAACAGCTGCCCTTGTTTATGTTAAAGGCCTTTCAAAATATTTTTTTGCACACATGTGAATCCCATTTGTGCAGATTGGAAAATAAACCAATGACTTTTTCTTTCTTTACATCCCTATTATTCTTTTTTTTTCCTTTTCTGCTTTTTTTCCTATCATTCTGGTTTCCTGCTTTTCCCTTTCCCTTCCTGGTTTCTTACTCACCTGAAGGACTTCAGCCTAACTTTAGTTGGTGTTCGGACAGTAGTTTTAACCTGCATCTGCTTTTAGTCCCATGAGCTTTCATACACATATATCAGAAGTGGAATGTCATATATTTCATGCTTAGCCAACTGGAGGTCAAAGAACTAAATCACAGCACTCATGAAAGTAAAATGTTGTGCTTTCCAATTGCCATCACGTTGGGAGCTACTCACCTCCAATTACTAAAGTGACCTTAAGGTCTGAACTGACCACTTTCTAGTGAAATTTATGGCGATTGTCATACTATAATGCAGAATAAGAAATGGCATGGGTAAAATATCTGAAGACAGCAAAAAGATTTATTCTATCATCAAACAATTTTATATTCAGTTTTCTACTTTGTTCACTTCTTTTTACCATTTTTTTAATCTTGGCTCTGTCAAAAAGCCATTGATAAAACTATACCATTGATTAAATGTGTAGACATTTAGGAGTTCTTAATATAGGGTAACATGTCTAGGGACTTAAGTGTATCTTATGGAAGAGTTTTGCATATGATACATTCATATTTCAAACTTTATTAATATGGGAGAAAAAGAATGCATATAAATTCTCAGAGTGAATTACCAGTGTTCTACAATGCTTGTAATGAGCATGTCCTTGAAAACCTTTGGGAAGATGGAAATTAATAATCAAGTCTGCTATTGGATAGCATTTAAGTGCTTTCTGTATAGCTTACAGCTTCCATTTCCAAACAACTAAAATTTCATAAAATAAACTCATATTCCAGAAAAATCAACCAGCTTTTTAGTTACATAAGAAAGGGAAAAGGTTAAGATTGAACTGTCATTCAAATATGTCAACTGCTGTGAACTTAAGTCTCAGTAAGAGCTTAAAAATCAGCAACTCTTGTCTACCTTTCTTTTTATTTTTTTTTAACTTGGGGAGTGCTAAAATGAAACCCACAAATGTAACAGCCAAGGACTAAGGACAAATGCCACTATAGATGTCCCACTTGAGACTGAGCATGACCATGGTTCTCTGTGCCTTAGCTAATTGTGGGTCTGTATGTTGAAATATTAGATATGACTGAAATTCTTAGCTTTAGGTGATAGCAAAATGCCCCAGAGATTTGTATAACATCTTTTCTATCAGACACTAGAGCAGATACTTTTAATGAAAAAAAATTCAATTTGCCAGTTGGATTTTCACTTGTTTCAGTTTAACAAAAGCCTCTAAATTTCAGTTTATTGTCTGTGAATAGGGTACAAATATTCCTATCCGTCCTACATCCTATGGATTAAATGAGATGCCACATTTAAGCACCTGCTGCCAAACAGTGTCAATAACTCTACTGAACTGCCATCTCTTCCTACTAGATTATGTCTCACCAAGCCTTATTTCTAGTATATCCAGGACACATCCTGACTCTATCTCCTTTGGCATTCAGAAGATATTTAGTTTTACTGGGCATCTGATGACAGTAAACATGTCACCTGACATTTTTCTTTTTTTTTTTTTTTTTTTTTTTTTTTTTTTATTTTTGTGTTTTGAGACAGGGTTTCTCTGTGGTTTTGGAGCCTGTCCTGGAACTAGCTCTTGTAGACCAGGCTGGTCTCGAACTCACAGAGATCTACCTGCCTCTGCCTCCCAAGTGCTGGGATTAAAGGCGTGCGCCACCACCGCCCAGCCCACCTGACATTTTTCTAATATCCATGAAGCCCTATAGAAATTGAGAGGCTAAAACACAAAGGAGTAAACCAGGAACCAGGAGGCCTGCAAGGCACCTGTAGCTACTTCATCAAGATCACGCTGTTTGCAATGCTATCAATCCATGAGAAAATTGTAGGTCGAAGAACCTAAGTATTCTCTTCTCTAGCACATTTGAGTCATTCCCACTGTTTCCAAAAATGTAACCGGGGAACACTTAGCAATAAGCTCAATGTTCTGCAGTATTAAGCTTGGTTCATTATCCACGAAATAATTGCTAGGGAAATGTTGTCACAGTTCAAGGAACAGAAGCTCAGAGCAGCAACAATTTCCTCAAGGTTGTACAATATACATGTGGTGACATGCCAGGGCTTCAGTCTTCGGCTGCTTTACTGAACACAAAGACTGTACCCCTAAACATGAAGTCAGCTACAAAATTATCCAGAATTGTTCAAATACATGTGTGATCATTGTCTCAGAGCATTTTTTTTTCAATTGAGTACTGTTTATTACTTGATGATTTAGGTTTTAGGTAATCTTTAACTTAACTAATAGCTAGTAAGTCTCGCTCCTGTAGAAACTTCTCTTTCTGTCCTGCATGCAATTGTCTTTTCCCAAAGCCTCCCATTGTCATTATTTTCATCTTGGAGCTCCAAAGTCACTTTGAAGGGCTGGATGGTATTTGTAGATTCGCCTGCTTACTCTGAAAAAGAAATGAAAAAGGACAATCTCTTATAAAATCAATAAAAATGGGATTGCTAGTATATAAACTTCAGGGACAAGCTTATTCACCGAGCTCAAGAAGGCTTTCATTGCAGAGAGAGATTATCATACGATTTTTAACTCATGATGTCTTGTGAAATGACTTATATGTATCATACGTTTTTTGATTCCTATTCTAGGCTATGCTGTTTACTTTACATGTAGAATAATGTTTTAAAATGTGATGTTAGACCTATTATAATAAATTTAGAGATTCAAAAAGCTCTAAGTTGTCTTCATCAAAGTAGTAAATCATCTCTATTTATATTATTTTATTTTTATTTTGAAATTTTATCCAAGTAAATATTTCTTCTAATTATGTCTTTTTTAAAAAGGCAGGCATATTCTTTCACACAGTGTTACGATATGTGTGAGTATATAAATCAAATAACCAAAGTATTCTAAATACATAAGGCACTGAATGTTAAGTTATTTAGCGTTTCCATTTTAATGTGAAAAGAGCAGAGAAGAGCAGAGAATTTAAAAGCCAATGACCTTTAAGAAGATGCTTTGACTAACACAAAAGTAGTAGATGATAGCAGAAAGGAAAGGAGATTGAAGTTTTGTTGAAGTCCAGTGTCAGCTTAGCAATTAAAATGATACCCAAACACCTCATTAATTGATGGGCTAACATCATCTATTAAAACCGACTAGTCAGGAATTAGATTATTTTTAAACACTGTTCCAAACAAACTTAAATCATAAAAAAGTGTCTTGGGACCTTGGGGGTGGGGTGGGAGGGGGGTAAGGGGAGATGGGGAGAGAAAAGTGAGAAGGGGAGG
>NW_026067906.1:6017843-6029865 GCF_014885135.2 Alexandromys fortis
GGGGGGAGGGGTAGAGGAGTGGGAGGAGGGGGAGGGAAAAGGGAGACGGGGAGGGAAATGGGAGGCAGGGAGGAGGTGGAAATTTTTTTTCAATAAAAAATTATATTATAAAAAAGTATATATATATACTGTTTCTTTGAGATCATTATAAGAAACAGAACTCAGAAGAACTTGGAAATATCTACATAGATATGAAACAATATATTTTCCTTTACTATCATTTAGTCATTAACTGAAATGTAAAATTCATATCTGTAATGAAGAATATGTGTTCTAATAACATTCATTTATTTCAAACATGTATACACATGCCAAAAATTTTAAATTTTTCTTTTTTTTAAAAAATTTCATGCATTATATAATGAAATGTCATGTCTATCTTATTTATCATTCTCTCTCTATATATGTATATATATAGATATATATAGATAGATAAATATAGATATATAGATATAGATATGATATAGATATATTACTCTATGCCCACATTTGTCAATATGAGGTGAGGTTGGGGCCATCCACTGGAGCTTAGAAACAACCACTGGGCACTTTTCTGTATTCTAGAAACTCTTAACTGCCAAGAACTCACCAGCACAGGATGAGGCCTGGAATTCACCTTACCTTGGCTGTTGTAAGATTTTGGCTTTATCATGTATATGACTTTTGTAGGTAAGCACTGCTGCTATGAGGTCATGATTGTGATAGCCATGTCATGTACAGATAAAAGCAGTTCAAGGCACTCCCTGCTATCTTCTGGCTCTTTTATTTATTTTGTCTTCACTTTTAAGTTTCCGTGCAACTTGGTGATTATCAGGATTATCAACATTCTATTCACAATAACTAAGAAACGGAGTCAATATAAATGACCTTTAGCAGATGAAATGAAAAAAATGAGGCACATACAGAAAATGGAACATTTCTCTTGTATCCTTAAAAAATATAATAGTTCTTCACAGACCACGAAAGAACAACACTCAATTTCATATGAATAAACAAAAATCTAGGAGAGACAAAGCAATCCGGTACAATGAAGGAACTTACAGAGGCATCACCATTCCTGACCTCAAACTCTACTACAGAGCTACGGTACTGTAAACAGCTTGGTATTGGCCTAAAAACTTACAGATGAACCAAATAAATCAAATTGAAGACCCAGAAATTAACCCACACACTTACAAACACCTGATTTTTGACAAAGAAGCTAAAAGTATAAAATAGAAAAAAGAAAGCATATTTAAGAAATGGTGCTGGCATTACTGGATATCAACAGGTAGAGAATGAAAATAGATCCATATCTATCACCATGCACAAAACTCAAGTTCAAATGGATCAAAAACCTCAACATAAAAACAACCACAGTGAACTTCATAGAATAGAAAGTGGGAAGCACACTTAAATTCATTGGAACAGGAGACCACTAATTAAGTGTAACCCCAGTAGCACAGACACTGAGAACAACAATTAATAAATGAGACCTCCAAAAACTTAGAAGCTTCCAGAAAAGAAACAGACAATCAGCAAGACAAAATGGCAGCCTAAAGAATGGGAAAATATTTTCAGCAACTCCACATCGGAGAGAAGGCTGATCTCAAAAATATATGAAGAACTCAAGAAACTTGACTCAAAAGAACAAATAATTCAATCAAAAAATGGAGTACAGAACGAAGCAGAGAACTCTCAACAGATGAATCTCAAAGAATTGAAAGACACCTAAAGAAATGCTGAACATCCTTAGCCATCAGAGAAATGCAAATCAAAACAACCCTGAGATTCCATCTTATACCTGTCAGAATGACCAAGATCAAAAACAGTGATGACAGCTTATGCTGGAGAGGATGTGGGGTAAGAGGAACACTCCTCCATTGCTTGTGGGAGTTCAAATTTATACAGCCACTTTGGAAATCTTTAAGGGGATTTCTCAAAAAAAAAAATAGGAAACAATCTGCTTCAAGACTCAACAATGCCACTTTTGGGTTATACCCACAGGAAACTCAACCCTACCACAAGGACATGTGCTCAACTATGTTCATTGCAGCATTGTTTGTCATAAGCAGAAGCTGGAAACAACCTAGATGCCCCTCAACCAAAGAAAGAATAAATAATATGTGGTACATTTACAGAATGGAGTACTACTCAATGGTAAAAAAAAATAATGCCATCTTGAAATTTATAGGCAAATGGACAGATCTAGGAAAAAAAAAAACACATTGAGTGAGGTAACCCAGGACCAGAAAGACAAATATCATATGTACTTACTTATAAGTAGCTTTTAGACAAAGAAAAACCAAATTATAATCCACAGTCCCAGAGAAACTTGACCAAAAAGAGAACCCGAAGAGAGACATATGTGGATCTAAATATGAAGAAAAAGACAATATTTATTGAGTAAATTGAGAGTGTGGGTGTCACAGGAGAGGGTAGAATGGAAGAGGGAGAGAAAGAAGGGGAACAGACAAAAATGTTTAACACAATAAAAACAATTAAAAAGGAAACAGTAAAATTTGTATTTAAATGAATAAAACTGGCAAAACTATACTGAGTGCAAGATATCAGGCAGAGAGATACAAAGATGGGTTGATTCTCCCTTATATGAGGGTCCTAACTTTAATTTCTTTGTTTGTTTTGTTTGGTGCATTTTACTTGGAACGCAAGGCAACACCAGAGAATAAGAGAGGGTCCTTAGACAACACTGTGTGAAGAGATGGGGGTAGTGGGCTACAGGTAAAACAAACACAATGAAGGGAATATTGCATGTGGAAAAGTTAAAGGAAGAGTAGAGAACCAGGAAAACATAAAAGAAGGGGAGTGGGTGGGCAACCAAAACGAAGGATTTGTAAAAAGCATTATGGAAACCTCCTAGCTAGTAATTTTATTTCAAAGTATAACTTATTTTTCCAAAGTTCAAATGCAATTACGGTGCATATCTAGACACTGTAAAATGTTTCAAAGTTACCATTGCCATCAAACCAGATCACAGAATTTAAACATTTCAAAACATTTTTCCGGCCCTTCCATAGTTTTCTTTTCCCACCGAAATCCTGGAAACCATGAATTAATTATTTTTCTATCTATAAGGGCTTGGCTGGGATACATTATATAAATAAAACATGTTGCCTTTTATGTCGAGTTCTTCCTTTTACAACTTTTCATTATTCTGAAATATTAAACATCTCAGCAGGCATAACTGTACTGACTGGAATATCCAGATATGGGTGAGTGCCTCGCGAGTTGTGTTTGTCAGTGGAAGGGCATTTTAATCATTTTTTAATTATGAACAAAGCTACTATAAACACGCTGATGCAGCCTTTTTATGGACATATGTTTTTGTTTCTCCTGAATAATATCCAGGGGTGAAATTGCAGGTCACAAAGCAACTTTATGTTTAAAGTTATGAAAAAATGTCCAATAATTTCCCAGGTTGATGTTCCAAATGTTCCTCCTTAGCAGCACTGCATCAGGACATGCTGCTTCTTCTACACACCTGTCATCAGTTAAGACTTCTAATTCTACTCTTTCGTTCAGGCTGCGTTGCTTTTAGTCTTAATTGCCGAGTGAGCAGGTAGCATGGGGTAGCCCCCCTTTACCGCTTGGATTTGAACATCTCATGATGTACAACAGTCCTTCCTTACATCTATTTGCCATTTTTGGATTATCTCTAATAAAGAATCCAGACAACACCTTTATTTTTCTTTAATAGCTGAATGATTTTAGTACTATTACCTTTCTTTTCTTTCTTTCTTTCTTTCTTTCTTTCTTTCTTTCTTTCTTTCTTTCTTTCTTTCTTTCTTTTTTTTTTTTTTTGATACGTTTTTTCTGTGTAACAGCTCTGGCTACCCTGGAAAGTAGCTTTGTAGACCAGGCTGGCCTCCAACTCACAGACATCTGGCTGCCTCTTCCTCCTAGGCTGAGTTTAAAGGTACTCACCTCCTGACTACTTCCTTTTTATTTAAGTTTGAGTTACAATGGGTGTGAGTCTGTCTGTTTGTATTTGTGTGGTGTGTGTGTGTGTGTGTGTGTGTGTGTGTGTGTATGCCAGCACATACGTAGAGATTGGAGAAGAGCTTATGAAATAGGTTGTCCTCTTTGGCAAGTGAGTCTTGTGAAGCATGCCCAGGTCACACTAGTGCCTACTAAGCTGACTAGTAAATACTATCATTGTTTGGTTTGTTTTGTTTTTCATTTATTTGTTTGGTTTTTTATTTATTTGTTTGGTTTGGTGTTTGTTTGTTTTCAGTTGTTTGTTTGTTTTGTCTTAAGACAGGGTCTGTCTATAGCTCTGGCTGTGCTGGAATTCACTACCTAAGCAGCCTGACCTTGAACTCACAGAGATCCACCTGCCTCTGCTTCTAAATGTTGGTATTAAATGATTGTATGGTTCTATCGTGATGTTTTGAGAAGTCTTTATATTCTCAGAACTAAAATTCTCATCATGTGTGTATGTATATTATAAAATTCACTTCATTCAGAACTTGTAAATACTCTTTCTAAAGTGCTTTTTAAATCTTAGATACTTTTTATTTTCTCAAAATATCTCCTGGATGCTTTTTTTAATGGTTTATTAGTTCTTTGATAACTTCACAGCCTGTGTTTTGAATGTAGTCATACCCTTCCCATACCTGCCCCTCTTCCTTACTCACAAATCAATACGTCCTTTTTTCTTCTTATGCCTTTCCACTCCAATTTTCAAGGCTTATATATTCTTGGATGTGTGACCTTGTCATGGGCATGGTTAACTTACTTACAGCTATCCTCTTAAAGGAAACTGATTCTCCATTTCCCAGAAGTTATGAATTGACAACAGCTCCTTGGCATACTCCGTACCCACTTCTCTGTGTTGGGGTTTAGTCTTGCTTGAGCTTGGACAGGTCTTGCACATGCTCTCAAAACCACTGTAAGCTAATATGCACAATTTCTTAGCTGTTCCCAGAAGATATCATGTCCCTGCCTGAATCCACAACGCCTCGCTCTTACACTTTTTCTGCTCCCTCTTTCACAATGAACCCTGAATCTTAACAGACAGGATATGGTAGAGAGATCCCATTTAGGGGTAAGTGCGCCACAGTATTTCAGTTCTTGTGCCTTTACCAGCTATGGGTTTTTGTGTTCATCACCATTTACTGCAAACAAAGCCTCTCAAATGAGACATATTCATCTATACATATAATAATAAGCCATGAAAAGTCAGTTTAATACTATGCCAATTTAGCTGAATAATAGCAGGGCCGGTGGCTTTTCCAGCTGTCGGTTAGCAGCCCAAAAACTCCATGGGTTTCAGCTTGTGGATTGGAGTATACATCCAACCAGAAAGGAGAAAAGTTTTGTTGTCTTCCTTATCTGTATAAATAATTCAAAGTTAGTCATGAGAAAATGATAGGATGGAGCATCACAATAAAATTAAACAAATGTCTTTTTGGAAGATAGACATTAAACATTAACTATAAAAGAACTTGAATATTTTTAAAAATAGTTTAAATTTCTAATGAAAGTAAGTATTTTCTGTGTGGGTAGGAATACTGTCTTTTATGTGCAGTCTTATCCATTTCATGGCAAAGTGTGCCAGTCATCCGTAAATAAATACTAGAGGTTCTCTTTCCATGAGGAGTTACTGTGTTTTTCTAATTGAATTAATGGAACCAGAGTTCTCAATCTAATTGTTTTTAAAGTGGCTCTTTCTGTATTTATTAATCTCAACTCCATGTAGTCCACCCTTTAGATATTATCATAAACTGAGGCTTTAGAAAAATAAATAAAACACCATTATTTAAACTCCATATTAAATTAAACTTCAATGTTTCTGTTCAAATAGA
This sequence comes from Alexandromys fortis, assembly GCF_014885135.2. Taxonomy (NCBI): domain Eukaryota; kingdom Metazoa; phylum Chordata; class Mammalia; order Rodentia; family Cricetidae; genus Alexandromys; species Alexandromys fortis. Next base: position 6,023,651 of record NW_026067906.1, read on the forward strand.
TTTGTTTATTTTTGTGTATACAGTATTCTTAGTATTTTGCATGTATGCCTGCAGGCCAGAAGAGGGCACCAAATCTTATTACAGATGGTTGTGAGCCACCATGTGGTTGCTGGGAACTGAACTCAGGACCTTTGGAAGAGCAAGCAGTGCTCTTAACCGCTGAGCCATCTCTCCAGCCCCGATTTGTTTATTTTTAAATTTTATTTTCTATGTAAATATCTGATAGTGTTTTCTTTAATGTTTAGTTGTGTATAGTGTAGTTTCAAGAATCCCATTCTAATAAAGTATATCCTAATATGATGATGGAGAGATGGAACGCTTAAAAAATGACACCCACCATCGAGTATGGATTCACATAAGACCTAAAACAGCTTTAAAAACACAAGGATTCTGGACCCACGAAAAAGGGAGTCAAATACAGCTTCTTGGTAGCTGCATATTTTCAGATAGGTGCTGTTTGTTGGTGGTGAGCAGATGCGTGGCTCCTTTATAAGACGGCTTCCTGGTTCATGATAGCACCACAGATGACTTTTTTTAAGAGGTTCTGCTAATGAACACTTGATGTAAATTACTTGATGGTGGTCATGGACCTGGTGCATCCCTAGAGTTGAGGTGGTGAGCATGGCTCCCAGAATTGACAAAGATAAAATAGATGAATATTTTTTTTTAATTTTGCCAAATACAAATAGACTAAATATTGTAACTGTAATTACTGCATATCTGTTTCGCTGTGTGCAATTTTACAATGTTAAGGTTAAAACCTTCCTTTTTAATTAGACAGAAAAGGGGAGATAGTTTGAGATACCCCTCTGTGTGCTCTTAATATGTCTTGTTATCATTGGTTAATAAAGAAGCAGGGCAGCATATAGCTAGGTGGGGAAACCATACTGAATACAGGGAGAAAGAAGACAGAGACTGGGAGATGAGCAGCCCCCAGGGAACAAAGTATGAGGTAACAAGCCACAAGCCTCATGGTAATATATAATACATTTGAAATTGGTTAATTTAAGATGTAAGAGCTAGTTAAAAATAAACCTGAGCTATTAGGTCAAATAGTTTGCACTTAATATTAAGCCTCAGAGCGGTTATTTTAAAATAACCAAGTACAGGACTGGGAATGATGGAAAACCTCCAGCTTTGTGGAAAATCTCAGTGTGTTTTCTAGTTCTTCTTGTTTACAAATTTCATAACTTTATTTTTCTTTCCAAAGGAATAAAACTCATTNATATAATTTTCATTATCCTTTCATCTGTTGACGGAACCTACACTGGTACCACTTTCTAACTCCTGTCAATGCAGCATCACTGAACATACTGTGTTTTTATGCTGTTTTGAGAGAAAGTAAGTGAGTGAAGAGAATCAGACTCTTTAATAAACCACTAAAACAGTCTAACATAAGTTAATTCATTCTCTGTCCCAAAAAATCATCATTGAGTCCTCTTTTCCTAAATTAATAACCCAAAAGAAAGATGATTGGAGTTCTTTTCCTTTTTACAGTCATGCATTTTTTTCTTTCAGAAAGCAGGTATTCCCTTAATAAAGTTCATTTAAAGGTGAAATGTCTGAGACATACTAAGCCAGTTCTCTAGAGAAAAAAAATCCGTTTCACACATAGACACAGTGACAATTTTTCCTGCCCTTTGTTATGTTCATAAGACATCCAGAATATCCTGGAGTCATCCATCTTCCAAAGGTGTTCCAGTGTCTTTTCTCTGTGTGCTGTAGGACCCTAAATACAACCTGCTATAAAGTGTATTGTTCCCTTAGATAGTATTAACATGATATGTATTCAGCTTCATTTAATAATACTAAGAAAGGAAGTAAAAGTAAAACAGTCTCGTTTCCATCATCCTCCTTCTTCACAAAACAAAAACTAAAAACCCTCCTAATCCATAACAAAAATGAGTAATTAAATTAGTGAGGCCCATATTCAATGTAGCATTTTTACTGACTTTTCATAAAGTACCTTTTCCAAAGGGAAACCAATTTTGTACCATTGTCAATTTTTATTATAATATCCCATATCATATGTTTTAATAAATTTATAAAGATTATTAATATTATAAACCTGTCTGTGAACATCAGGTAGATTATGATGTAATTATTAGAAATGCACTACCAAGGAATTAAATACCACATCACGCTCCATCAGGTTAGGAATTTTACCTGAATGAAATCATCACGTTTCTGTGATGACTTTAATTCTGTGTACACAAATTGAGTCTTAACTAGAGGTGAGGGAAGTTTGAGTCAATTCAGAGATATTATTTGATGATTAAATATTGACCCATCTTCAAGTGCCAGCTCTCCCAGAACTACACTGACTTTTGGAAGGTTATATATTTAGTACTATACTAATGGGTCCCATTTATACAGGTCGTATGCATCGCAACCTCCAGCAGTCCTGGTCATTTAGTACAGAATGAAGCAAAAATAATTTCTGTAAAGTATAAAATCTGTTTTAGCGTCTTCCATGTCTTATACTCATATTGAGTAGCAGGCACAAAACTCCGGCTTGATGGTTATCACCTCCTCTTATCCAGGGAAACATCGCAAAGCCAGTGTGTGAGTAAGCCTTTACCATAGAAGCTTTGAGACTAGGAATCAACATTTGGTGGCTGTGACATTTCCTGAAATGGCCTGGAGAACTTCAATTCACAGTGCACTCTCTTGAGGTTTCCTTCACCTATCAGTCTCAGTAAATGGGGACAGAGCAAATAACAGCAGGAGGGTCCACACACAGAATACTATTCTTTTCCCATTTGATATAAAAAAGAAAAACTTATTTATCTAAAAGGAAAATTTTTTTAATTAGATAAGAGGCATTTTTTCTTCACTTTTTTTGAGCATTAAACCATATGATTGCAGGTTCGAGTAAAATAACTGACATTAGTGTTTCTATTGTTCTTAGAGTGTCATTCCATAGTTTATGACTGCCAGTGGCTCACTATACAGTTCAGTCTGGTTGTGAACTCAAAGAAGTCAACCTTCCTCATCTCCCTGATTCCTAAATTACAGGAATGAGCCACAATTCACTGCTTATTTTTAGCTTATAATGAAGACAGGTGGGAGGCAGAATGAACGTACAAGGATAGTTAGTCATCAGTAGAAAATTCCCTACTAACTGTTCCCAGACAGTAAGTGCCGCATGCAGTTCCCATGAAAAATGTGCTTCAATTTACCTTATAAACCATAGGTTCTCAGCATCCCTCATACTGCTTCCCTTTAATACAGTTCTTCGTGTTGTGGTGACCCCCAGCTATAAAGTTATTTTTATTGCTACTTCTAATTTTCCTACTGTTATGAATCATAACATAAGGATCTTCTATGCAGGAGATTTGACATCCAGTCCTGTGAAAGTATCCTTTGATCCCTCCCAAGGGTTGTGACCCACAAGTTGAGAAACACTATTCTACACATAGATAGAAATTAGGAGATATTAGAGAAATTAGGAAATATTAAGGTAGCATTAAACAACAGAAAATAAACTTCTTTCAGGTTTTGACTTTAAGACTTATTTTGTAACAACATAATTTATCAGATTGCAATTGACGTCAAGGTATGGTTATTTTGGATGCACGGATGATCTGACATACACTGAAAGATCATTACAGTGAATGTATTGTGGCAGAAGACCTGACAAAGATGTGTGTGTATAGTCTATGCAGGAAACAAACTATACGAATGATGAAATCAATACAATCTTAGAATTTGTTGGTTGAATATATCATGAAGCAAATTTTATTTTTTTATAATTAGGTCTGAGAAAATTTGATTAAGAATTACCTTAAAATAGCTGTATTACATTCTCGATTTTGCTGATTTCTAATTTAGGGTTTTGTGACAGATTAATCTTACGAAGAAGATATTATGACCTCAAGAGATACCCCATTCCAACCGTTCAATATTTCTCCCTGTTTCTTCGGGAAACAAATCTAAGTTTATATTGTTAAGTTCTGAAATTATTGAACTTTAGTTTTCAATTTTTGTAAGATATAAATTAAAATTACTAACTTCTGATTTTAATGAAGGCATGCTTCCATACTTTACAGTTTAAACTTAATATAGTAAAGTTAATACATTTTATTAATGAGAAAGAAAAGAAAGGCAGATAACTCGGACTCCATTATAATCAACATTCTCTATTGTTATGGAAAAGAGTGCTTTTGTTTTTGATGATTGAATGCTGGTAAAACAAGACTAGAGAAGCTGGCGTGAAGAAGAGAATAATTGAAGGGATGGGAACTTGAAACCTGTTTCTTTATTGACAGTAATAAATATTTTCATATTTTATCTCTAACACTCATTATCTCCATAAGACAAAATAATTTCCAAAATGATATTTTTTTCAATTGTAAAATGGGAATAAGCTTCCTCACAGTATCTTGTGCCTGTGTATTTGCATTTGCCACGTGTTTCCTAAACAACACAATAAAAGAAATCAAATTCCGAATATTTTTTCCTATAGTCACAATATAGTATCTGCCACATGGCATATGGTTGGTGAGTGAATAAAAGAACAGATGCAAAGAAATAGAATTATAACTGTAAAAAAATATCTTTATTTTTTGAACAAAAATGCATTATGGAAAGATTTCTTTGATCCTCTTTTTTTCCCAAAGGAAATGAATAGAAGGAACTGAAAAACACCCTTGCTATGACTTCACCAATTTTCCTTCCCAACCATCACTACGTATGTGCTTTGTAACCAGGGCCTCTGATCATGTCTTCCGGTGCTTCCTTCACACACTGGAACATTTGAGTCAACCCAGACAAATGCTACCCACATAAAGTATCAGTGCAAACTATATTAAAACTGAAGCATAATTCCTGAATTGGGCGTATAAAGTGTACGCTCATATCCCACATAAAAGTTTTGAAAGTGTTGACCATCTTCTTGGACGGCCAGAAATTCCCCATGACCCACACCACATCTTGAGCCTCATTTGCAGGGTGGAAAATGAACTTCAGTTGTGCCATAGCCCACATTTCCTATCCTTTGAGGCTCTAGCAAAAAAAAAAAAAAAAAAAAGCCTTTATCCTTCGCTGCTCATGTGATAATACTTCATGACTTCATTGAAGTTGCCTCATAAAATATAATGATAAACAGAAGGCTTTTCCTTTTTCTAGTGGGAACGCTTTATAAAAAGATGTATAATTTCCCTTGTGGTTTGGGGTACCATATGGCTTTTTCCTACTGGTTATTGAGCTTATCCTTAAGTTTTAAGAGGCCCTCAACTTGATCACAGCCTTCTTCATCAGTATGCTGCCCGTAGCACGTATAATATACCCATTTGGTGGAAAGCTGAAATGAGCGGCAGTGTTAGCAGGTCCTAAGTGCCGTTGTGCACGCTAAATCATGGTGTGGTTTGTTCAACATCAGGTTCTTGTTTTAGTTTTCTTAAATAGATTTTTCAACTTTGATAGACAGGGCTATTTATAGACATTTTAAAGCGAATGCTTGTACGACTCGTATTTTCATAAGCCACAAAGCACCAGATCAAAGCCGCCTCAACTTGGAAATCAACATAAGTGGAACACAGTGGCTTTCCTGGTCCTTCTTAGTCTTAACTCTAGAGAAAAATCTACACCCTTTTAGGTTTTAAAGTGATATGTGAGTAGAACATCTTATGCCAATGCAAGGCAAAAACTTCTAAATAAACTTAAGAGAACACGTTTGGCCTTAATGTGTGACAGTATGTCTTTTAACTTAATTTTGTTTATCTTTATATCTAGTTCATCCATGTGGCCATTCAAACCTATTCGTTGCCTATTTCCTGTATAGGATTTCTGCTATGATGTCCCCCATCTGGGATCACCATATCGCTATATCCAATTAGCTGCTATCTCAGTCTTTCCAATTTATGTCACTCCCCCACTTCTGACTTTGACCACAGTGTCAACTTGGCTCCACTTGGCTAGTAGTACTTCCCATTAAATATAAATGGCATTGGTTCATCATTGTCAAATATTACAATATTTGCTGAAAATGCTTGAACTGTTTCCCGCCTTCTTCTGCTTTAAGACAAAGCCAGGAAAGAGAGAATTCCAAAAAGACAAAATTCCACAGGAATATCATCTTTTCACTTTTTTGCTGTTTCTAAGAATCTTTGAAATTAATAAGAATCAACAATAAAACAAGTATAATATATAAATTTATATATGTATAGCTTATGTCTCTCTCTATATATATCATAAGATAGCGATATAAATTA
>NW_026067906.1:6029897-6030802 GCF_014885135.2 Alexandromys fortis
TATATATAGAGAGAGAGAGAGAGAGAGAGAGGTGTTAACCTATTACAAAAGGACACATTCTCCAGCCTCTAGATAGGAAAAATAGGAAGCATTTAATCATTGCGTATTACACATAGTGCAATGAAATCTGTAACTATCATTTCATAAAGGCTTGTATAGACCCCAGAGAAAAATAAAATATACTGAAACAAAAAGTATAACAATTTTTGGAATTTTATTAAATTATTCTCCATTTCTTAGATATCCCAATACCCAAAAATATGTTCTATTTTTTGCTTTTAAATTTTAACTTACAAAAGAAATATTAAAGTGATTATTTTGAAAAATACTTTAAATGATTATTAAATGTATCAAATATTGAACTACACTTGTCACAGTAGATATAGTAAGGAAAGTACTTAAGCATTTAATATCTTGACACATGGCAAATATTACAATAATTGACACATTATATTATGTAATATAAACATATGTATAAACATATGTAATATGCTTAGAGTCAAATATATCTCCAAATGAGAGTAGATTATAAATTATTTGTCTCTATGCCACAATTGTATTGCATTAAAATAAAAATTATACTAATTTAATATCTCTCCACCTTTCTCAAAATTCTGTGGCTCCAAATGTTTCCTGTAATAAATCATTCTCTGGGGCACTGCTAATCCTAAGTATCTCTCTTCCAACTATTTGTACCTATGATCAAGAATACTTTATTTTCTACACTTCCTGGTCATCCTCAGGGGCTACTCTGCCCGATACCTCCTCTCTCTTCCTATCCCACCCAGCTTGCACCCACAACCCTACCCCCGCCTCCGTCTGACTCCCTTCCCTCTCTGACCACATAACATCTCCCAGCCCAGCCTGTTCGGGCTCTAGGACCGAATCCGAATCGGCAGGGCAAA
>NW_026067906.1:6036110-6091038 GCF_014885135.2 Alexandromys fortis
ACCTTCATCTGGTGATGGATGGAGATAGAGACAGAGACCCACACTGGAGCACTGGACTGAGCTCCCAAGGTCCCAATGAGAAGCAGATGGAGGGAGAACACGAGCAAGGATGTCAGGACCACGGGGGGTGCACCCACCCACTGAGACAGTGGGGCTGATCTATTGGGAACTCACCAAAGCCAGCTGGACTGTGACTGAAACAGCATGGGATAAAACCGGACTCTCTGATCATGGCAAACAATGAGGACTGATTAGAAGCCAAGGTCAATGACAAGGGGTTTTGATCCTACTTCATGTTCTGGCTTGGTGGGAGCCTAGCCATTTTGGACATTCACCTTCCTAGACATGGACGTAGGGGGGAGGACCTTGGACTTTCCACAGGGCAGGGAACCATGACTGCTCTTTGGATAGGAGAGGGGGGGTGAGAGGAGTGGGGGGAGGGGGAGAAGAGAGGGGGGAGGGGGAGAAGATTGGGGCGAGGGGGAGGGAAATGGGAGGCTGGGAGGAGGCGGAAACTTTTTTTTCTTATTCTCAATAAAAAAAAAGAAAAAGAAAAAAAAAAGAATACTTTATTTCATTGTAAATACTGCAAATTAATGATTATAATTTGATATTTATTAAACAAATACTAAGTGGGACTACAATAATGGTAATATTTAGTTAAACCCAAGAATATATTACTCAGTTGTGGTCAGCTAACACTGATACCTATATATGTAAAATTGCTTTCGAAGAAGTGTACAGCTTTCACAGTAGGTACAAAAATAAGTGTGGTTAACTTCAGTATCATAAAGGGTCCTTTGATGTGTTTTATGTTTTTTTGTATATTTTATTTTTTTTAGTTGTTGCAAAAAAAAAAATTCTGCCTCCTCCCCGTTTCCCATTTCCCTCCCCCTCCTCACACACATCGGGTCCTGGATAGAAGTGGGAGGACCTTGGACTTCCCGCAGGCAGGGAATCTGGACTGATGGGTTTTATGTTATCTTATAAAATAATATGATATGATGTCAAAAACTAAAGAATGATCTGTTGTCATAATCTCCTGAGAGTTATGTATGCAGATCAATAAAAATGTGGCACCAACAAAGATGGCATTCAAAAACAGGTGCTAAGGAATAATTCCCAAGGCAACAGCAACATAAAATGCAATCATGGAACAGCTGTTGCAAAGATGTCCTGCCTCTCTTCTTTCCTATTTAGTTAATTTTGGTGAATATCTTGTGCCTCAGTTTCTTCATGTTTCCTCTTCTCTTTCAAAGGTAAATGCATGGCATGAGGGATTTGTTAAATCTGATGAAGGCAAATGGCCACTGTAGACCACAGAGGGAAAAACTAACTGTAGTGTGAGTGTAGTGGACAGACAGACACTTGGTTGCTTTTCTATTTAAACCAGATCACATATGTTTTAAATACAGCACAAGATCCTCAAGGTAGTTGCCTGTTGTTTTACATATCAACCATTCTCTGTCAGAAAAACCTAATGAATCAGAGCACAAACCCTGAGAGACACGAAGTCTCAATTCAAAGGAACTGACAATAAAAACAGAAAGACAAGGTAGAGAAAAAAAATCTCATTTCTATGGTTCCATTAACTAAAAAGCAAGTCTACAGAAGATTTTTTCCCACCATCTTATTTTGAGTTCTGCATTTTCTAACGATTTAGTTTGATGAATTCATCAATTATTTTAAATAATAATTAGCTAAATTCAATACAACAAACAGGGAAGTTGCCCTGCTTCGAAATTACAGTTAAGCTCCAAGACTGAAATCAGTAGCTTCAAAATTACTATCATGGAGAGCATGTCTCTTCTTAGATTACTAGGAAGTAGCCACACAGCCCCTCTCACATCACCCTATCAATTACCTACCTTCTGCCTACAGAAAAGAGACTGAGCAAAGCTGGCTCTAAATAAAAACAGCCCAAGCATGGTGTTGAATGTGTGTTTATATGCATTGGCAGCCACAGGACTCTAAAGCTAAGCTTACCTACTGCCAATGTCTGAGAACAACACACTGTCAGCCCACTGTGGGGGGCCCTGTTATCAGTTTCAGTAGCATGTAGGTTGTTAAACAAATGGCACGCTAGAGGAAAACAGAGAAAGATGCCACCATCCTCTCTGTCAATGAAGAAAATTATCAGAGCAATGACGAAGTGTTACAGAGATGGCTTTCAGTATCAGAAGATGATGATGCACTTTCGATCTGGGTTTTTATGCCGAGAAAATGGACAGGTTGTGAGAAGAAATACAGTTGTTCCAGTAGGGAAAGTCCTCGAGTGGACTCTTAATACTTTTCTAAGAACTGTAGCTTAGAGTTTTGTTTATTTTGATGTGAAGGAAACTTACTAGGACTCTCAGGTGTAACAATAAGAGGATAGATAGGCTCTGGTTAAAAACAAACAAGAAATATTGCTAAGAAAATTGAAATAAACTAAACAATTAAAATAAAACACGTTTTGGAAGCAAATTATCAAGTGAATGTGTGTGTATACAAGTATAAAATTATTTATATTTGTATGTATATCGTGTCAAGAAGGTGTCTTTCTCCTTACAATAATGTTGATTTTGAAGTGAAATTGATGACAGGAAATATTAATTTATAGTCTTGTTGTCCTAGAGCTGAGAAGAAAGTGAGCAGGGCAGAATACGAGCCTCTCCTATACACTTTAGGTTCTAGGAGCAGCAGCCAACTCCAAAAAAAAAAAAAAAGAGTGAGTGGTCCAGAAACAATTTAACAAAAAGTTCTTGCGTCCAAACTGGGCTGAAGTGATTTCAGTGCAGAAGTTTCAAGTCTTGAAAAAAAAAGGCAGTCTCCTCTAAGAGAAAATGAATGCCATTGGTCTTATCTGGAATTCACACAGTTATTATTTCACTAAAAACTAAAATCTCTCTCTCTCTCTCTCTCTCTCTCTCTCTCTCTCTCTCTCTCTCTCTATTTGATTCTCTCTATCACAATCTATCTTTTTGTCTCACTATCTCTCTGTGTTTCTGTCTCTCTCTCCTCTGTATCCTTCTGAGGTAGGTGTTTAGGACATTGAGTTTCGGTTTTCTCTTCCATAGATGAATGCAAGTTTAAACGTTTTCATAAGCATAAGGTTAAGCTTAAGTTTTCAGAGTAGAATTCTGAGGTCACCTTTTTGTGTCTATCTACTAAATCATCTTTACTAACTATAGGAGACCATGTCTGTGATTGTTTTACACTTCATCTGGCGAAGTACAGAAGAAATTATATTTTTTAATATTTCCAAAATTCCTCTTCACTTATTAACTTTTTTTACATTGCATAGTTTCTGTTTCACACATTTTACTGCAGAATTCTTTTTGCCAAACTTTCTTGAAAGTTCAATCATACGCTTTGCTGAAAATCATATTGGAATGACCTGCATTGAATGTTTAGTTGCTTGTCAACAACCGCTTTTATATGAATATTACAACTGGTATTTTTTAAGATTAAAGTCTTTGCTTCAGACAACTTTAATTTGTTTGGTCAAGGCTTTTGTATTTGCAAGTTCTCATTAATAAATAAGTCTTACTATTTCAAAAGTGCAAAAAGAAATGTCAGCCTAAGAAAACCATTTATCTCCCAGGTTTAAAAGAGAGACCAAGAAACTTGGCCTTCATAATTAAATTATGATTCAATGTAGACCAACTTTCCTTATATATAAAGTCATTAACTTGTTAGTCATACACGGTTTTATGACTCTTTAATTAAGTAGGCTTTTCTCATGAGACTAATTTAGAAAGCTTCAAATCTTTGCCTCAAGCATGCACCCCCTAAGCCATGCCTTGAAATGTGCACTAATAATGAGAGGTTGAACTCCCCTGGTCTGAGTTATATCCAGTGCACTTCCCACAGATTGAAGAGTCAGGATGGAGGGTAGCTAGGCGGAGATAGGAAACCTCACTCAGCAGTCAGATATAGTAAACACAACCATCTATAACACCTGATATAGATCTGGCTACAGTTTTTTTTTTTTTTCAATTCTCGATTCCTTAGGCTTTAAATGTATCCCTTAAGGATAACATAAATGTGATTTTGTTTCTGTAACGCTATTAGAAATTATGTTTTATGTTAAAAGGCATGAAGATTTTAGAAGATAATTAAAGGAAATTGGAGCATGGTCAAACTTGCAGTGTCCAAGTCCAATTTGTGATATATATATATATATACACTGAATAGAGCATGGTCAAAGTCACAGTGTCCTGTCCCTTAAATAAAGCTTCTCTTCTATTTTGGTTTTGTCATTTATAGAATGAAACATGATTGGAAAAAGAAGTATTGATAGGTTTTGTTACTTTTTTCTTTTTCTTCTTTAATGATAGGCATTTAAGGTCCTATGTCCTTGGTAGCTAGTTTCTTTTTAGCATGACATAATATTCTATTTTCTGAAAGCACACAGATTGTTCAACACTCAGTTTTGAACATTTCAGTCACTTCCAAGTTTGGATAATTGTGAATTAAACTGCTATAAATATTCATATGCAGCTCTTTGTATGGATATAGTTTAAAAATTCAGTATGGTTAGGACATATTTAGTTTTTACAGAGCCCCAAACAAGCCACCAAAATAGTGCTATTTTATACTCCCAACCAGAATGAATAATAGCTCCTTTTTATTCATACTGTTGTTTGCTTCATGTTAATAGTGTTCTTATTATAAGTGTTAGAAGTGTTCTTATCTGACCCTATTAAATCAGACATGTTACACCCCAATTTTTTTTGCATTTGTCCAAGTTTTTTGTGATTTTTTTGAACTGCAGAAACACGTGGTAGCTCATTCAATCAATAAACCAGTAAGCTCTTACACCCAAAATTTTAATAATCATTTTACGTATTTGCATGTGGTAGGGCATTTCTTTACATGTCCTCTTTACCAAATGTTTTAAATACTGGTGTCACAATTTGGTACCTTCCATATTTCCAAACTTTTCAATAATTTTATAGTCAACAAGATATTCATCATTGATACTTGATATTCCTCCCATAATTGTTTTGGGTTATAATAAACCAAACTCATTAAAAACCATTATATCTAAACAGTGCCACCTGTGTTTGAGTGGTCCCACAATCTGTTTATTCTTTCTCTCCTTCTGGAGTTTCTAGAATATAAAAATGTAGAATTTCTCCAAATGAAAGACCATACCAAGGTGTTCAGACCAAGTGATAGCAGGTGTCCCGATCACTCACTTAAACTCGGAAGCTCTAAATGATTAAGGTTAATGACAAGTACTCAAAGCTAAGAATGGCTGAAAGCTAGGACTCAGATCCCAAAGAGTTGCTCTAACTCTGAACATATTGGGAAAGTTCTTGACGAAAATTCAAAGCGATAATAAAGTATAATGTTATTTTGCTGGTGGGAAGGAAATGTAAGTGACCTAGACAGAAGAGGAAGGTGTCCTCAACAGTCAGTGGTACCAAACCCAAACGTAGAGAAGAGTGAGGACACTGAAGAAGAAAAGCTTAAAACTAGAAGATAAATTCTAGAACATGAAAATGAGTTACGAAAGAGCCAGGGCTGGAGGCTGGAGAGATGGCTCAGTGGTTAAGAGCTTTGCCTACTCTTCCAAAGGTCCTGAGTTCAATTCCCGGCAACCACATGGTGGCTCACAACCATCTTCTGCCCTGTAGACATACACATAGACAGAATATTGTATACATAACAAGTAAATAAATAATATTCTTTTAAAAAAAAAGAGCCAGGGCTGATGAAGGAGAGAAGGCTCACTATCTATTCATACATCCGTGCTAGTGGTTGAACTCAATCAAATTTTCCTGCTCATAAAGCCGGCACATTATGAGATGAAGTATAAAAGAGTTTCAGATGTACGTATGTAGTGTTTTGACATCATTTATATTTTCAGCTACCTAATCTAGCCCCTCCTTTCCCATACCAGATTTTCTATTTCCTATAATTAATAGTCTACTTTTCTGCTTTCATGCTTGCTTAAAATTTTCTTTCTCTTTTACCCAATAATATGCACTGGAGTATGGTCAGTCCCCCAGAAGCTAGTCTCTTAAAGAAAACTGAGTCCTTCCTACCTACATTCATGTAAGAAACCATAAATTATGTAGATCTACATCCCAGTACCCATAACACAATGTTTAATAGTTTTCTAGGACAGTCTGCATAGGCTGTTACTTTTGGGGGCAGTGCTGGCGGGAGTTGGGGCACGGGTTGTCACTAAAGACTTCTATATTCCTCTTTCTCAACTATGAGCCTGCCGTATGACATTAAATACCCAAAACATCAATAGAAATACTATGTTGGAAAAAAGAAAACAAAACAAAGAACTTCCTGTCTTTTTAGGTGTCACATGTATCAGAAAGTTAGATTGCTTCCCTGTTTCTAGTTTATTTTGCTTATCGTTATCATTTCAACTTTATTCTTCTTGAAGACCTAATAATTTATTTTTGTCATTTTTATACAATAAAGAAAACAATAATGTTTGCTGCACCAATTGCTTTTTTGTTGAGAAAATTCTCTGAGTCAAGAGCGATTTCTCTGAATCATGCGATGGTGTAGCAATTTCCACCTTTCTGAAATATTCCTTTCAGAAAAAAAAATGGATAGAGCTCACTAAACTCATGAAGGAAACTACACGTATGTCTCAGGAAGTTCCTGAAATCAAGACTCTCAGAGTACATTCTGAAGTCATAGAAAAAATAAAGAGCTGGTGGAGAGCTTATCCATTTCGATAAGCAAGATGCTGAGATGCCTGTGAGGATAACTGCAGGCTGATTCTAGGATTTCTGTGGGACCTCCCAGGTAAACTACTCAACTGAATACAACCCAGAACCAGCACTGGAAGCCATTGCCTACCTACAGAAAACATCCAGTTTAGACTCCATATTCTTTACTACTCGGAGTCCTCACTAGGATCATCCTCAAAGACTCCAGGAATTTTCCACTGCAACTCTAGTTCCAGCTGTCTCTGCCCACACTCTCTGTCTCCATTTTTATTCTTCCTACTTATATTAAGAAACAGAGCTTGGTGCAGGGTGACATCAGCTTTTTTAAAAAAAATAAATAAATAAAAGAAACAAATTCTGTGATGTTAGGGAAATCTAAAATACATGATTCATTCTGCCTCAAGACTTCAGGGAGTCTGGTGATTCCTGTTCCCTCAGGGAGTGTTGTCTCTGTTATAACTGAAAACCCAGACTCTCCACACAGAGGATGGCAGAGATCAGTAAAAGATGGTCATCATAGCCATTGCTGCCTTTTCACAGAGGGGCGGAGGGACCCAGGGCTGATAACCAGCCCCATGAGCAAAGCCACATTGTTAGGTTGGAGACACAGCAGCAACAATGCTTACATCTTCTCTCTCTCTCTCTCTCTCTCTCTCTCTCTTTTTTTTTTGCTCTGTGGTTGTTGTTTCTTTGTTTTTATTTATATGCTTTTAATTTCTATGGGTTCTCTTGCTTTTTCATTACTATTATATTATTGATTTATTTAATGTTTAATTTTACTTTTTGGTTTGCTGAAGAAAGAAAATATAGTTAAGTTTTAAACTTGATATATTTAAAAAATAATTAAATAAGGACTATTAATATATTATACCAGGGGTAAATATTCAGTCAATGATGTAATTATCTTCACACCAGGAACTCTGAGTTGCTATTTGCAATGACACTTTCGTTGGTTATAGTCAGTTGCACAATAGCCTTCCATAGTCATAACTTACTTAATAATGTAGATGAGTATGACAGCCATGAGCTCATTTGAAATATTTGGACGTGGGATATAAACTCTGCGAATTTGAGAATGTAATTAAGGCTATAAGCCCAAGGGCGAAAACCAGAGACACTAACCTTTTTGACAGAATACAAGTTTTCTGTTTCTTAGCATCGTGGAGCAACATAATAACATTGGAATTCGATGTTTATCCTCATTGTGATGAACTTTACTGGAAAATGCTTACTAAAAGGAAAAGGATAATGGGGGTAATACCCGAAATGAGGTGACCTGAGGATAATCTTTATTTCTGCAACAATCAATCTGTCTATGGGATTAGACATGTCACATTGATTAATCCAAGTCTCTATTCTCTCACCACATTAAAATGTTCAAAAACTATCTGTTGAAATCTGGGATTTTTTTTTTGCCTAAGTCATTTGAAAATAAACTCATATTGGCTTTAAAGTGAGAAATCATATTATCTCATAGAATGCGGACTCTAGCAGAAGAGAATGTTTCGTGGTCTAGCTCATTTTTGGTCCTTTATCTGCTTTTTTCCAGATACAAGCTGCATGCTCACAGGGCTGAAAACATAGTGCCACACCCCCCCCCAAAAAAAGGGGGGGAAGCACACTGAATATCAGCATCTCGATCAAGCATCCTGAACCTTGTTACCTTCTCTGGTCACATGACACTCTTAAATAAGTGGCCTTACTAAGGTCATGTGATGGTTGAATGACTGGCATCATCTAAGACCCACCACCATGGTTAATCCCTTGAGTAAAATGCATTCTGTCCTAGAAGAGCAGAAATACGAAGAGAAATATGGTTCTGACGGGACAGACAGAAGATTCATAACAGATGTGAGGGTGCAGAATGCAGTCACAGATGGGCAGTTATCACTGGAGCTTATCACATTTACACCAAATGTGGCAAGCTTCTTTTTAGATTTTTGAGAGACATCTACATGACTCCCACCCTAACTGCAGTGAATCGTGTTCCTCTTTCTTGATACCCAGTAATTGTTCACACTTCCTTTCTTGATTACCTGTGTGAGGGAACATCAAAGAAGTTTCAATATTCCTTTCCCTGCTGCCTAAGGATACTGATATCAGTGCATCATTGCTGTCTTTATGCCTACTTTGTGCTCTTACACTTTCTTATTCATATATATTAAATCAACATTGTATTGCAAGAATGAAGCCATTGTGGTCATGGTGGTTGATGTTACATAATACCTTCTTGAATTTTCTTTGCCAGAATTTTACTGAGAATATTTTCATGGAGTCATAAGGTAAATTGCTGTATAGTGTTGTTTGCTTTTAGTGTCCTCACCTAGTTTTGATGTGATAGCAATGCTCCTCTGGCTTATTGAATGAGTCATCAGTGTGCCATGTCTTTCGATTTTTGGAATGGTTTGGAGAGCATCTGTGTTAGCACTTCATTACAAGTTTGGTTGAATTCAGCAGTGACACCATTTGCTTTAGAACATATCTTTGTTGGGAGATATTTTCTTTTTATTTATTTATTTTATTATTATTATTATTAAAAATTTCCACCTCCTCCCCTCCTCCCACTTCCCCCCCTCCTCCCATTTCCCTTCCCCTCCCTCTCTCTCTAGTCCAAAGAACAGTCAGGGTTCCCTGCCCTGTGGGAAGTCCAAGGTACTCCCCCACCCATTATTGGTTCAATCTCGCTGATTTTTATGAATTATTTTGAAAGTATTTCTTGCATCCAAAGAATAGAACTTTTTCTAGCCCTTACAGCCAAATTTAATAATATACCTTTGGGTCACTTAGGCTTAAGGCTGTTGTTATGTATGTAATGTATACTCTGCTTGCCTTTTTCACTTGGTTTTATGAGAACAAATTAACAACCAATCTCACTTCTTTTGAATTTTCTATGTAATCAAAAATTACAACCAAAGCCACTGTGTAGTTTTAATCTTAAACTATATACTCTTCCAAGCCCCTAATCAATGAGTAATGCACAGGTTCATTGATAATATGATTATTATTTACTGAAAACTATAGCTTGAAAAAAGGCCTTAAAAAAGTAAATATCCACCATAAAGGATGAATGCAAAATACAGACTTTGCTTGATAGTTCTATTTATTATCTGGGTCAGCTGAAGTTGGAATCAATTAATCTATTGTTAAGCTCTGTTAAAATTTTCCGTAAAGTATCCCTTTACAGAATTCTTTGCCCTGTGTGATGTCATTTATACTGTCCAATAAATACAGAATAAATTCCCTTTGTAAGGAACACAACATAGACAGGTAAGAGAAGACAGCATTCATGCAGGCATGTATTCAGATTCATACAACAGAGAAGAAAGGACAGAAGGCACGGGGAGAAAAGTAGAGAATTGAAAGGCTGCCTTGCTCTTTGTTAAGTTACACCAAGGGGAAGTGCTTTTATATTTGTTATCTTTAATGTGAATGCAATGCTTTACTGGTGACTCCCAGTTTGTGGTTATTGCAGTCAAACTAATGCCGCTACAGATTGATTTAAAATGTGTTTGTCTTTTGATTGAGTTGTAGCAGATCATATACGTAGAGGAATTTATTCATTTCTTCTCTGCTTTCCTTCATTGATATGCAGTGCCCTTCTTTATATCTTCTAATTTTGGTTTGAAGTCTACTTCAGCAGATATCAGAATAGGTATGCCTACTTCAAACTGAACCGTTGAACTAATACATATTTTCCTCAATTCCTTGACTCTCAACCTTCAGATGCCTTTATCACTGTGGTGTTTCACAGAGGCATCAGATTGCAGGATTTAATCTTTTAATCTGATCAGTGAAGCACATTAATAAGAACTCAGAGATAGAAATTAGGTGTCAACCTAAAGATCCAAAAAGCAAAGTGGTCAGCCACTAGCTCTTACCTCGATCTCAGTCTGAAATGGCAATTCTGCCTCCAGAAACCTTAGAATGAAACAGAATGAGATCTGTTTCCTTTCATTTTATAACCCTCTCTAGTTCTGGGATTAAAGGCATGCACCACTACTGCCTGGTTTTTATGGCAAGTTAGTGTGACTCTGGGATGAAAAGTGTTTGCTATTAATGCAAGGTCTATAAGGCTGGCCAGTGTGACTATTTTACTTTTGATCTTCAGGTAAGCGTTATTATTAAAATCCAAATGAAATGCCACTACAGATTAGTAATTTTATATCTCTTTATTGACAAGTTGAGACTGATTTAAGGCTATCATTGAAATATTCTTATTAATTTACTGACTTTTTGTTTCTTTTCTGATTAGTAGGTATCTTAGTCACTGTTCTACTACTATGAAGAGGCCCCATGGCTACAGCAACTCATATAAAAGAAAGCATTTAATTGCAACTTGCTTAGAATTTCAGTGGTTTAGTCCATTATCATCATGGCGGGGTAGAAGGGCAACACACAGGCAGACACCGTGTTGGTGAAGAAGCTGAGACATTCTGCCTTCAGATCCTTAGGCAGCAGGAGGAAAGAGGTTTTTTGTTTGTTTGTTTGTTTTTGTTTTTGTTTTGTTTTGCCTGGTTTGAGCTTTTGAAACCAGAAATGCCTCCTCAAACAAGGCCACAACTACTCCAACAGGAAAATACTTCCTAATTCTTCTCAAGTCGTGCCCCTCACTCCCTGATGACCAAACATTCAGATAAATGCACCTTTGCAGACCATTTGGTTCAAATCACCACAGTGTGATTATTATTTGGTCTTTTCTCCCAAACTGAAAGCTCCTACAGGATTTTGCTCTTTATTGTGTTGGAATGAAGGATATCTTCCTCTCTCTCCTTTGTTCATCTTTCCATCTATGAAGCCTCTCCCTTCCTACTCATAAAAAGTCTCATAGTTGAGACCTTCCTCCCACTCTTTGAGCAGTATTATTTTACTAATCTTCTGCAGTGATGGACTAGTAGCGAAGACACCCCAATTTCTCTTGAAATGTCCTCACTTCTTATTTAATTGTAAAAGTTAGCTTTGCTAAATAAAACCATCTGCTTGGTAGTTATCTAAATTCAGGGTGAAAAAAGCATAATTTCATAGTTTACTATGTGAGAGTGGCTGAAAGAAATGTGATGTTTATTCTGATGCTTCTGATTTCATAGGGTAATGACATTTTTTCCTTATAGATTTTAATATTTTCTTGACTTTTTCAAATCTTTTCTGATCATGTCAGTTTAGGGGTCTAAATGTCTCCTGTGTTTGAGTGCCTTTTTCTTTATCTAAGTTTAGTAAAATTTCTACTATTATCTTTTTAAAAGTAGTGTCTAAATACACTTAATTTTTATCTAAGTTCCATATCTTTTCCCATGAATCCATTATGGGGCCCCTTGATTATCTCTAATATTTCTTATATGGGGTACTGCTTTAATATTTCCTTATTTATGAGTTAATGTAATATTTCAGCTACCCCATCTTCTCCTCTAATACATCACTTTGCTTGGTTGAATCTTGATGATATTTTCTGTTTTATTTTTCTCGTTAAATTTTAATCCATTCATTTTTCCTTTACAAACAATGTATTTTAAAAATCACCTCAGTGTCTTTGCTGTTTCTTCTGTTCTGCTGCTAATTCCATGCATAGCCCTAGCTTTCCTCATCCACATCTCTGGTTGTTAAAGATGTTGTCTCTCTTGTGATCCCAGCTAGAATCTGTCTGCTAATTTATGTAATATTCCGTGTTACTGATCATTTCTATTAGAAAACTTCTAAATCATTTTTTCCTGTGTTTTACCTATTTTAGTATCTTTGATCTTTCAGAGGAGTCGTGGTCCCTAGATTTTTCAACTTATTTTCATTTCTTTGTTGTAATTTGCACATTACTTATTTAGGAGATTTTTTTTTGATTGAAACTCCTACTAATAAAAATCCAGTTCACAACACCACTCAGCATAGAGAGAGATACTACTGTGACAAAAACATTAACCCATGTAAGTAATAAAAGTATTTATAAAATCATGTATTGCCCACAAATACAAAAGACCCTAAAACTAAAAATGGCAAAACTACTATACATACAAAACATCCTATGAATTTAAAAACTATTTAGGGGAATGTGGAAATATTAAATGGATTAGATAAAGTGGTCAAAAGAGAAATTTGAAAGATAGAAAAGAAAATGGGTGGGACTTCAAAGCACTTTCTTTCTGGGACTTTAAACTGGCAGCTTTGGAACCAAAGAGAAGGTTTTCTTGTAAAAGAACCCAGCCAGCCAAATATCCTGAGATTGGTCCAAATAACTACAAAAGTTGCCTTCTAACCTCTATATGTGTGCTATGGTAGGCATGTACCTATACCCACATGTATCATACAAACACGTGGCTACACACAATTCTCATTATTATTATTATTTTTTTTTTAATTTGGAGACTTCCAGCTACGGGCATGGAGGAGGGAGAGTGTCGGTGGAGCCCACAGGCTGTCATTTCCCTCTTTAAACACTGTCACTGAGTCTGCTTTGGACAAGTGTCTGTTACTCAATGGTAGTTTTCATCCCTGACTTTCCTTCATTGCATGTCATGGGACTGTGTTGGCTACACTTCCCTTAACAGTATGTTAATTGAGCAGATTCATTCGTATTCTAAGCCTCTCCAGATGGGACCTCTTACTGTGGCTAATGGTTTTGGATGAGATTTTCTTCCAACTGCTTTGGGAAAATGGAAGCAGCCATACCATTGAGAACAATACAATTGGAAGACCTTTCTTAATACTTTTAATATATGATGTACTTTAACTATCTTGTTGGTAAAACCTGTCACAGTGTCAATCATATGCCTGGTTTTTCTGAGTTCTTGGGATCTTCAGCAACGAGCGAAGATGTGATCTTCACGTTGATCTCAGACTCAGAGCTATTGAATGGCAACTTTTAATCTATGAGATTTATTTCTGTTCACAATGACTTCCTTCCTTTCATGTTGCCCAAGTGAAGAAAATACATCCTTTTCCTTTTCTGCAGAATATGAAAGTTTATTACAGGGTTTCCATTGTCAAAATTTATATCTTGGTCTTTCCGTGTTGCCTTTACAGAGGGCCAAAAGAGACATATGGCCTATTTTAACACCTTTAGAGCAGACTCCAGGGATAACACTTAGAGCTTGACCTTTGCAATCAAATTGCACAACTAAAACTTCATTGTTTTCCTCCCTGATGTTCCAACAGCCATCACTGGGCATAATGCTGTGATCTTCCTGCCGCTCCTGACGAACTGCACCCTGACACATTTCCTGATAGGAATATTTGACTGTTTGGCTTCAACAATTCCTTTTGCATGAGAGGCAACTTCAAAAGGAGTGTGACCTTCAAGGCTGTCCTTAAGTGAGCCCTCTTGTATTGTGTATCATGTCACCTCTGGTCATGTCAGTGACTGAAGTCTTCCTGGCAGTATTACAACACTTAGTCATCCTGCCAGCTACATCCTTTTACATTCTAACATGTATGATGAGTTCAACCTTATTTACCAGATATGATTTCAATATAAATATGTTTTCCTCTAATCCTACTTTACTTTTATAAATGTATGGAATAAACACTGTCTGATTTTAGGGATAAACTAATTATCAGCCTGTTCCTAATGGTTGGCACCTGAGATTTGGTACGGATTATACGTCTGCCAAAGTACAAAGCCATCCTCCATTCACAAAATGGAGTTTTTTGCAATTTGTAAAATAGTGTCTCTCCAGGAAAAGCACAGAATGAAAAAGTACCATTTTATACAATATGGAGCAACTCTAGGGAGAAATAGCCTTATCTGAACACTAGCCACGTTCCTAAGAATGTATTATCTGGGAAGTTGGTACATAGTTGCTTGTAAACGGAGGGTGTTTGCTTGTTTCCCGACTGCCCAGACTCCTGAAATAATCACACAAAAATCTGTATTAATCGCAATAATTCTTGGCCAAAAGCTTAATCGTATTTCTGGCTAACTCGTAATATCTTAAATTAACCCACTTCTATTAATCTGTGTATCGTCACGTGGCTGTGGCTTACCAACAAATTTTGTTGAGCTCTGGTGGAGACATCTGTTGAAATGTTGATCACTTGTGTGCACATGTGTACATATCTGTGGGTGAGTATGCATATATGTGCATGTGTCTGTGGAAACCAGAGACTATTATCGGTAATCTCAATGACTCAATCACTCTCCTCTCTCTCTCTCTCTCTCTCTCTNCTCTCTCTCTCTCTCTCTCTCTCTCTCTCTCTCTCTCTCTCTCTCTCTCTCTCTCCATATATTTATCTCTTCTAGCCTGGTTATATTCTGTTAAACCATTGGCCCCAAAGCAGCTTCTTTATCAACCAATGGCAATAAAACATATTCATAGCATACAGAGAGGAATCCTACATCAGATGGTATTCTCCCAGATATAGAATGTGGCCCATAATTCTGTCTGGCTTCCATTTGAGAAGTGGCTACTCCTTCACCTCTATATGACAGTTTATTGTGTGGCTGAGACTGTTTTCTGTGGTTCTGTGTCTGTCTTCCCATTGCTCAGGCTGTTTAGGTCTCCACTGGCTTTTGTTGTAGATGTCCTAAACTCTTACTCCTTTATGTGGTATATAGTTTATTATTTTCCAGTTTGACATTCTCCTTTGTTAGCTCATACAGAGAAGCTTCTAATCTATGATCATGTCTAGAGGTCTCTCTGTAGTTCTTGAAGATACAAATTGTACACCCATTTCTTTCCAAGTTGGCTTTTATAACTTTAATCAATTCCTTATCTGAAGAATTCAGGATTTAGAATAACCTTTATGGGCCCCATGGGATGTAATTGTTGTTTTTGAAGAAGAATTAATAATATTCTTGGTAAAGCATTTAGCTTATCATTAAAAATCTTAGAAATCAAACAATTTACAATAATTACCATCAATCTCCAGATATAAATTACGGCTCAAGGGATTGCTATCATGTTGCCACAAACCTGCCTCTTAAAAACTTTAGACATAATTATTGAAAAACTAAATAATCCCAAATACTTGGCTTTTGTAACTGATTTTTTTCTGAATATCAATTTGTCAAAACCAATGATAAACACAACACAATTCGTGTTGGGTTTGGAAAATATCCTACTTTGAAAATCATTTCATACATTATTTACATCAGTCAACAGCATATTTAAAAGACTGAACAATTTGGTGTTCAATGTGAAGGCTTTGATCAAAGAGAGATAGTGAATTAATCAGATTCAATAATGTACTCACAAATCAAAACTTAGAACATCAGTCAATGCAAGCCGAACCATAAAGTCTATTACAAACCAAAAGAAAATACCAAGAAGATAAAAGGAAAAATCTTCATCTGGTGATTTAAAATATGCATTTGCCATCCCAATCACTATATTATTTACGACTGTTCTCCAATCTATGTTTTCTGGAAATATCACACATTGGTAAATTTAAAAGTATTTGATATTCCAATATATAGTAAGAAATCATTAAAATACTTAAATTATGATGGCAAAGATAACATAATTATTCTTGTCGTCAGTTTAAGATACATATATGTCCAAAATTTTAAGAGCGTTCCAGACAATACTAAATGTACACTAAGGTATTTGCTGTTATAATACATATTAGAAATATAATATATGTAATAGTATAATCATATAGGTATGTATGTGTATATGTATTTGTTCCTGGCATTTATCCTACTATAACCACAATTAACTTGATATTTTTATTTAACTTTTTCTTTTCCTCTTCCCTTTCTCCTTCCCTCTCTCACCTATGGTTTCATAATGTCAGTTTACCCTGGAACAGGATCACAGTGTTTATTTTCTTTTGAATTGTATTTTGTTTTTTTTTTAATGAATTTCATTAATGCTGGAGATGTAACTAATATTGAGGCAAATCTATCTTTTTATAACAAAGAAAAGTAAGTACCAATGGCATAAGAAAATGTCCCTTATTAAGAGTCCAATGCCAACTACTTGGGTGTATAAGCTTTTTTTAAAAAAAAATATGGATTCAAGGATCCCAGCTTTTTATACCCCCAGTGTATCTCACCTTTGACTTGTAACTTCTGAGTTGGCTCTGGGCTAGTCTTTTATCCACACATCTAGAGAGGAATATAAATCTTTCCTGTAGTGACTGAGAGAATTCAGATGGGGCAGAGACTTCAACTGACACAAAACTGAAAGGCATGTAACTTTTAGTGTGTGTGTCTGTATAAAATGTATTTATTAACATGGCAAATGAGTCCTCTTAATGAAATGAATATTCCAAAATGTATGAAAACATATATGCTTTCATGTTAGCTAGAACAAAGTGGTAACGTCAGTGAAGTAAGAAAACGCCTGGCAGGCTGAAGGAAGACAAGAATTACCTGAAAGGGAGTGTTTGCACAGGTTTTCTGGGTTATGACCACAGTATTAGTATCTGTCTCCTACTGCAGAGAGGGCATCTTTCACAGGGGATTGTTCATCTCTTGTCTCTAGATTAAACGCTTCTCTTTCTTGTATCTACCATTTGTTCAAGTAGGGTGAACTCAGGATAATTCTCCCCCCAAGGTGACATGGTTTAGGGTGACAAACTCTGCTGATCTCAAGGACCTCGAAGAGAAAGAAACAGAAGTAAAAATCCCTAACAAGGGTTTACAGGGCAGGACTGGGAATTTGTGCATTCCCTGTGTTTCCCGAGGAACTAGTCATATCACCACATGAACCAGGCTACCACCACATGAAAGTTAGATCATTTACTTTGTTACTGAAGAGCCTCCATCCACTTTTTCCACAATGGACAGTTGATCCATCCCATTGTTTCCTCAAGCCTCTGTTGGCTCCAGATCATTCAGCCCTCAAGGTTTCAATCTTCTCATTTAGACACAGAAGAGTATTTATATTAGAATAACCACACCTGTCTCTAATAGCCTATGGCTTTTCCCAGTTTAGTTTTGTACCATAGCATTATTCATCAAAGAAATTTTTTTATTTATATACGGGTAGTTCATTCTATTTTATCACCTGTTTGTTGTGGACATCAGGAGTATAAAATTTGTTCACCTTTTAATTGTAATATATCTCCAGACTTTTTTTAAAGAACAATATAGTATTCTGGTTCTATTAATTACTTACTCACTTCAATTCTTCTCTCATTTATTTATTTGTTCATTTATTTTTTGTTTATTTATTAGAAGTAGAATCTCACTATTGCCTATGCTGTCCTGGATTAGAAATTGTAATCTTTCTTCATTTACTTCCACGTACTAGATTATAACAGTATAAAACTTAGTTTAATCTGCTAAATATTTCAATTATTTAAGCATTTTTTTCTTGTAGAACAAGACTAATGGAACAGCTGGAATATATGTTATATTTTAAACCCATATAAAAACATAGTTAAGTTTATAAATAAGTTTAAAATATTTCTTATAAGTGTTACCAAAATTTCAGTGTCAACTCTAAAGAAGCTAAGATCAGTGACAACATATTCTAAGAAGTGGCATACTGAAATACATTAATATTTTATTTTTTAAAATGCACTGATTTGTTTTATTTAGTAAACAGGCCATGTATTTTAGATTTGTTCTGCTGCTGTAATAATTCTATGATCAAAAATAACTTAGGCGGCAAAGCTTTACCTGGCTTAATCTTCCAGGCCACCGCTCATCATTGAGAGAAGTCAGAGCAAGAATGTAAACAGGGCTGAAAGCAAAAAGCATGGAGAATGCTGCTTGCTGGTTTGTATGCAACCTCATTGTAGCCATACATTTTCATACAGCTCAGGACCACCTGCCTTGGGATGGGATGACTTACAGTATTCTGGAACATCATACAATAATTAACACTGAAGGCAACTCTCCTCACATATGCCCACAGTCCAGTGTGATCTAAGCTAATACTCAATAAAAAACATTTTTCTCAGACTTCTCTAGCTTGTGTCAAGTGGACAGTTATAACTGTCTAGGACACCAGTGAATCATGAATCAAAACAGTATTGCCAAAACAGTATAATCTCTCTCCATAGATATATGTCAGATATGGTCATTCTGTGAATACTATTGCCACGCAGAAGTAGAATCAGATATGAATAAAACATGTTTGTTTAATGTTTTTGTTTTTGCTCTTACTGTTTATTTTGTTCTCAGTTTTTAAGCAGGAATGATATACGCTAACAATTACGAAGCATGTTAGAGTAGATAAATGCAGTCATGGACGAGTAGCGAGAACACACATTCACTGTGCTTGTCTGTAAGAACTGTCCTTCTACATGACTGGCAACACAGGAATTGTTCACTCCAATAGCGTGAGCATTTGTGGGTAGTGCATTGTGCTCCATTAAGAATGCTATAAAGTCACAAGGAAGTAGGAGTTTTTCAGCATTGTTATGATATTATGGGATCATCATATGCAGTCTGCTGATGACATCAGCATCACGAGTGTTCTGGTCAATGCATGAAGCTGACATTAATCTATAAGACGTCTCCACCATCATGGTAGGTGAGGCTACAGTGCAAGCTCAGAGAGGACACAGCTCTATGCTCGGGTGTTCAAGTAAGCACCAAAGAGGATCTTTAGAAACTAGGGCCGCCTTAAAAAGACACACCTGGCAATCAATTCATTTGCACTTAGACAAGTCTAAAAAAAACTTAAAACTGTTGTTATTATTCTGTCTTCCAGCAGAGAAACTGGAGGCACATCAAATTAATCCCCTTATCTTGAGAGGCACACTAGCAAGGAGTTTAATTTGGATTTTTCTTCAAGTATATTTCAGTCCTAGAATTCCTTTTTTTTTTTTAAAAGATGTTATTTATTTATTATGTACATAGTGTTTCCTTGCATGTTTGCCCACAGGCCAGAAGAGGGCATCAGATCTCAGTACAGATGGTTGTGAGCCACCATGTGGTTGCTGCGAATTGAACTCAGGACCTCTGGATGAACAGTCAGTGCTCTTAACCTCTGAGCCATCTCTCCAGCCCTGTCCTAGAATTCCTTTTATTTTAGTAAAATTTAGACTCATGAGGCTTGGTTCCTTTGTGTTAAGCATATTCAAAATATGCTTATGCATCTGCCTTATCTAATATTTAATAAATACATATGTTTTCCCCTTTTATGGGAACTTGTCATATCAACACCTTTCATATTTATCCAGTAATTTAATTTGATTCTTTGCTTGATACAGAAAATAATCCGAAGTCTTCACATATAACCATTAAATAAAACTGTTTTAAACTAAATAATAATATACAATGAATTTCAAACCCCTGCAAGTCATCTTTGTGTGTTCCCGCATCACTATGTTTAAGGCTCTGTTGTTGCTTTTAATTTCCCCACTATTCATTGCTATACTGCATATTTTGAATAATAAACTCAATATCCTCACTATTGATTGTGCCTGTGGGTTTTAGGGATGGTCCTGAAAACTATGAATCAATATCTACCACTCCATTTTCTCCTCCGGTGCCATTTGACTGTATGCACTTCAGTATAAACAGCCACGGGCTGGTGATAAATCATTCTATCTTCCAGCTGACAGTCTACAACCAGCTTGGTAGATTTCCCCAAGGGAAAGGAGAGCAGGGCAAATATCGGTCATGCTGTGCATCCCACCTGCACGTGCTTACAGCTGGAATGTGCCTGCCTGTTACCGAACAGAAGGAAATGTCCACAGAGGGCAATTTTAAAAGATGCAATTCAATTTTAAGTGTACCTATGCATTTCTGTTTAGGGACCCTAAATTAAATTACCATTTTACCATTAACATAGAAACTATATTAATAAGGTGTTCAGCACTTGAGTGGTTAAAGTCAGCCCAAGAATAGTTACACTTAAGAAAATTGGTGTATATAATTGTGTGTGGAAACATGATTAAACATGCCTTTCACTTCTCACTTGCGGAGACAATTTTATCAATCTCCCAGGAAAGCAAGATACAAGGGTGATAGGAGTCCATTCTATAAATCACAAATGGTAATGAAGATTGTTCTGCCTAAATGTATTTTTCATTTGATGTTGTAGATTTTTACATTTTTCGAAGTACTTTCAAACCACTATGCTGGGTGCTTAGGATATTTCATAGGTAAAGTATAAATTTACATCAATGATTCTCCCCCAGGGCCAACATGTGAGAGACAATTTTAGATAACAGGCACAAATATTCGTTGAAAAATGTCCTCTGGAGAAGCTAATATGCAAAGGAATATTCTTTCATCTTTGATCTCAACATAAGCCTGTTATGAGTAATCTATCCCAATATTATAATTTATTGTTATAGAAAGGTATACGTGTATATGTCACTCACAAATTATTCAACCCATGCACAGACGTTCCAGGACATCACCTTCCTCTGGAAAAAAAATGAATAAAAATTTGGTATTTAATTACATGTAAAATAAAAGGATAACTATGCTACAATGCATAGACCCAGAGAGGAAGGGCCCAAGAGCGGGGGACTCATGGTTTTCTGTGAGAGCACTGGGGGTGAGGTGTGGCTGGGAACTTGGGGATTAGGTTGGGAGTGGATGGAGGGGGAGAGTAATGAAAAAAAATGACTGGAAAGGGGGATGGCCTTTCAGGGTCAGATAGAAACCTGATGCAAGGAAAACTCCTACATACCTACAAGAATGACTCCAGTTAAGACTCCTGATAGCAGACAGGTAGTGTGAATTGGCCATCCCATGTGATCAGATTGGTAACTACCCCAGTTTTCATCAGAAAGTATTGTTTCATCCAGTAACTGATAGAAGCAGTTGCAGAGACCCATATCAAACATTGGGCTGAGCTTAGGGAATACTTCTGAAAGAAGGAAGGGAGGATTGCAGAAGTCAGAGGGTTCAAGGACATGACAAGAAAACCCACGGAAACAACTAACCTGACTCATAGGAAATCACAGAGTCTGAAACAACAACCAGGACACCTGCATGGGATCAACCTAGGCCCACTACATATATGTGACAGTTGTGTAGATTAGGTCTACTTGTGGGACTCATAACATTGGGAACAGTGGCTGTCCCTAATACTTCTGCTGGCTCTTGGGAACCTATTCCTCATCCTAGATTGCCTTGCCCAGCTGTAACACAAGAAGAGGTGCTTAGTCTTACTGCAAATGGATATGCCATGGTTTGTTGATCCTATGGGAGATCTGCCCCTTTCTGAACAGAAACAGAAGAGGAATGGATTGAGGGTAATAGGAAGCCAGAGGGGAGGGGGAAAGGAATGGGAGGAGAGGAGGGGTGGGAAATAGCGGTTGGGAGGCAAAATAAAGAAATAAATTTAAATTCTATATCTAAATAAATACACACCATCATAAACTTATTATGAATATCTAGATTCTCATTTTTGTTCTGTGTTTGAAGTAAGTTTGAGCCAATTGGTTTTCTTCTGAGAGGCTAAACTTCTTAAACTTTAAGACGAAGATATAATTGTACTCACTGAAATATGTTATGACCCGTAAGAAATACGTAAGGTATAAAATGAATAACATCAGTCAATGACTAGTCCTCAAAAATTCCTCTGTTATCAATTCATGTCTACATTGTATTTGTAGATATTCAAAAATAAATCTAGCCCTATTTGTTTGGTTGCTTTATGCACCGTTTATTTTAATCTCTTCTTTAATGAAGGCTTTTGGCTGTCAAAGGCTATCATGCGGATGCTTAGTATCAAAGTTCCCTAGACTGCTGTCTTTCTCAAAGGCAGATGCTAAATAAATCGGCAGTAGCATTCAGAACAGCAACCCAGATGCTTTTAAGATCTGTGTGTGAAGCTGTTCCTCCCACGAAGAGTACTATTGGGCAAGATGCCAAAGGAAGGTCCCTAAGGCAATTAACTGCTTCTGAGTTCAACTCTAACTGTTTTGGAAAGCAAATGAATGCAACTTCTTTGGCTATTTACCAATTCAATGCAAAGAGCGTGCTCCTTATTTATAACCAAACCAGACTTCCATATTTCAGCCCAGTGGCATTCTAACAAGAAATCTGCATGATCTTTATCATTCACGGAAAAAAAATTACATTGCTTTATCAT
This sequence comes from Alexandromys fortis, assembly GCF_014885135.2. NCBI lineage: Eukaryota > Metazoa > Chordata > Mammalia > Rodentia > Cricetidae > Alexandromys > Alexandromys fortis. Next base: position 6,058,735 of record NW_026067906.1, read on the forward strand.
TATTAGAGTCCCCTGTCAATAAAGTAAACCGTTGGGCTTTAATGATCATTTATCTGCAATTATTTTGCACATGCACAATTACTTTTAGTGACGTATAATAAAAGCAATATTTATGGGTCCCTAGGTGTCACTTGCATGATGATAACTAGAGTAAGCAGAAGAGAGCTTGTACTAGCTGGGTAAAATCATCAGGCTTTGGTTTAGTATGGCTGGAATACTCTACAAAATGATTGAGGGAGTGGGAAACAGTGTCGTTCAGTAAATTCGTGTAACAGAGAAACTAGCAAGAATTTTTTTTAAATTTTTTTTTCAAAAGGATAGTATTTCAACTAGTGCTGTGTAATGAGATGATTAAACTAAAAACTTTAATAATAACATGATTTTGATAAAAAAAGTTTCCACAGAAAAATAAAATCTGAACAAGTTATGCTTTTAAGAAAGAAAGATAGATAAATGTACAAAACAGTGGATAGTTAGTTGACAGACGGATAGACACCCAGAGAAATGACAGAGAGGATACCCTGGAGACCAAATAGTTGCAAACCAGTTTTCTGTACTTACCAGTCTGTTAAGGACAGAATTATGTGCACTATTTGGTATGAATCTGACATGGCAGAACTCTCATTAAGAATAAATAATGCATTTCCCAATACTTACTTCTTCATTTGTGTCTACACAGATGATTTTTGCAAGTACACTGTCTTTTCCTTGATACTAGACTAATCATATTTGCTAAATTAAATCTGCATGGAAACTGGAGGCAGTATTGCCCACTCTGACCTCTGACTTAAAGTCACAGGCTTTTTTTTTTTCTGCTGTCACCACCACACTTGGATTTTGAAAAGGGAGTTGTATGGAATAGCAGAAATTTCTAATCAGAATCTTAGGGATTTGGACATGCATCAGTTATCACAGATGTTGGCATGGCATTTTGCCACACAGAGAAACAAGGTCATTCCATGCCCCATGATTGGGATTGCCATGCATAGCCAGTGGGCAGACAATTTAATGATTCTCTGATTTAAACAGTCATTCCTCGTCTTCCGCATGTTCATAGGTAGGTATCACTATGCTCTATACACTTTGAATGCACAGAATCTAGTGAGTTATGCTGTCTCCTTTGTTAAATTGAAGGAATGAAACCATTCAAAAGTGTACTCAGAAGTGTTTGACAGTCAGGATATATCTATTAGATTGATGTATAACTTAAATGTGTCTAGACACTATCAAATATGAAATCCTGGCCTCAAGCATTCTAAAGCAAGAGAACTTCTCCTTTTACAAGAGGTGAGGTACTAAGTATAAATATCTTTATTTTCAATAATAGGATTTTAGCTCTCTATTAAATTCTTTCTATCACTGCCTCGAAGGCACAACAGCCTTATGTGCTGTGGAAATCAATACATTATACTTTCTTTTAATTAGGAACTTTATTTCATTATTCTTGGGGATCCTTAATGAGACCCCAGACATTCAAATTAATGAAACCAGATATTCAATAGGTAGATAATAAGAAAGAAAGTGAAAACTACACTTTGTAAGATAAAATAATACGGGGTACACTAGACCTTTCTATCTCCACTTTTTGCTCTGAGCCTCAAAAAGCCTTTCAAAAAACAAAGTATATTGACTTAACCTTTTAAACAATTTGCTACTTACAATGAATTCAGGAGTGTCCAATCTAGAAAACTAATAAAAAGCAATTCTTCTTTAAGACAACCATATTATATGTAAAAGCATTCTCTCTCTCACTTTCTTTCTCTCTGTCTCTGTCTCTGTGTATGTGTGTGTGTTTGCGTGCGTGTGTGTATGCATGTTACAGGAGACTAAACCTAGGACCTCAAATATGCAATCAAACCCTCTGCCACTGAGCTCTGTCCTCTGCTCCAGAACATTTGTAAATTCTAAATATACTCATGCTATCATAAAAATGGAGCACATGGTAAGATGAGTAAGAAAGATATTACTGAAAATAATTCTTCATTACATATTTTATATAATCTGAAAATGCATTAGAATAGGATCCAGTCAAAATATTTTTAACACAAACTCAGACTTTGACCTTTTCTGAGATTTACATATTTATTATACTAAGGTGAATTCATTCAAACTAATGAAACACATATCATTCCGTAATGTATCCCCAAGTAATTTCAAAGGCTTTCCATTTAAAAAGTTAGAAAGAGAAACAAATACAAAAATGATACATTACAATTTAGAGTATCCTAATCTGTTTTTTTTAGATGAAGAATGACTATCAATAACTAAGACTGAATCTCTACGAAGGAAGTTTCTTAGCAAAGTGTTGGATTGAGGAGATGGAACAGGTGGGTCACATGCTTGCAGTTCAAGAAGAGGTCCTGAGTTGGAATCATTGGCACTGAGGTGGTGCTTAATCTCAGCTCTGGGAGGCAGATGTTCTTAATGGCCTCACAGGCCTAGTCTTGCTAATAGAGTTAATCAAAACTGAGCTACAAGTTCAGCAGGAGACCTGGTCTCTGCAAACAGAGACAGCAGAGAGCAGCAGAGGAGAAAGGCACTGTCAGTTCATAGGTCACATGCAGGGCCATTCACAACTGTCTATCACGTGCAATTGAAATGTATTCAAACTGCAAAGCCATCATACCCAGAAGCAAGCCCAGGACAAAATTCTAAACTTGGCTGCTCTTCCTCAGACTGAACTTCAATCGATTCTTGCCTTAATTCAATGTCCAAGTAGCATATATTTAAATATTAAATGCATGTCTAATTATGCAAGAAGGGAAAACAACTCATTTTGGAAGCCACAGTGCTTAATGATAAGAGTGAATGCTGCCAGGAAGAAGGAGATCCCTGGAGACCTGGAATCTGCTCACCATTGAAGTGAAAGGGTATGGACATATGGCAATCAAATTCCTGATCAAAATGTTTGGAGGCACTGCAATGTCAAAAACACTCTTTTGAACATCGTCTATTTGGACATTCATATGCCTCCAGAACATATTGGCCAATGAAGCATATTTCCACTTATGTCCTGCCAAGTCTCACTCATTAGCTAAAAATTCTTATTTTGTAGCTTTTGTAAAAATGACTTTGGCTTAACTGTACCATGTTACAAAGTTAAAGTTTTTCTAATTCGTTTAAACTTTCGGTGTTACAAAAGCACCACAGATTCACAACTAGATATTAACTTCAGTTATCTACCAGACCTGAGATCTTGTTGCTAAAAAATTTTAAAAGCTATTCCAAAGAATGTTTCTGATATTTTTCTGAAATATCAGAAAATGATCAAAATTTGAGAGTAAAGGAGAAATGTTGCAAAGATATGGAATAAATGGATGTGATAATCTATAGTACAGGTAAACTCCAATAGAATGTAAGTGCAGTTTGAAATGTAAATAGTTACCATAGTTATTTACAATATTTTATATTGCATCTTGTGTTTCTGTACCACTTCTTGAAGTGTTGATAGAAAAATTGATCAAATCTTTTGTTTTGTTTTCTTCAAAAAAGTGCTTTTTCCAGTAGCTGTTTTTCCCCTTGTGTAAGTTCCAAGGAATTTGTAGACTAAAGGAGAACAGATTTAGTTCTTACATGTCCCTGAATACATATAAATATGTATACTAAATGCACAACAAACCCATAATTAAATACGGATTACAATTGCTTGAATTCTCAAATTGGGTCAAGACCCATTATTTTAAGAATGGACATTATCAAAGGAAACTACAGAAGTATTCTGTGAATCCATAAGTAGCCATAAATACAATGACTGAAACATGACTTATTTCATATTATCTGGATGTAAGAAGTAATGATATAATGTAGACAGTTTCTCTTTCAAGGTCACACACACCTGATATCAAAATGTGAGTCAAGCTTGCTCTCATCTGGATATCAGTATTCAATTTTAAGTTCCTAAGTCTCACTTTCTTGTTGGATAACCAGAGCCTTTCTGAGGTCTAGAGATCATGGACACATGCCTTTACTTTTCCCTGGCAACTTAGTTTTTAAAGTCAACAGAAGGCTCATTTTCAACTGCTGATGATGATTGAAGTCTGATTGTTATTAGGTCAGGCATCTCAGGATAATCTCCATTTTTATTAACTTACAATGAGTGAGTTAGATACTTTAGTTATGTTAATAAAACTTCTTCGGCCACATAACATAACACAGAGAAAATATAGCATCATTATTTACATTCAAAATATATAAGCTTCAGTTTACAAATGCTCATATAGTAGGACTATCAATAATCATGACAGAAATTATTAGCTCTGCTGTCACTGAATGAGCTAAGTAACATGTTTTGCTGTCATTACATATGATTATGCTTGAAAAATACTATACATATATAAATTTGATACAATTATTGTATCAAATCACATGAAGGAGTAGCATTAAGGCTACTATTTATTTGAATTTAAATGACAACATGCCTACTCTTTTGAAAGTTTATATAAATTTGCAACTAAAAAGTCCATTAAGGAATAATGAAGTCAAGGAGAGAACATGCTGCCAGAAATCAAGTATTTTAATGCAAAATAAAAAAATTTAATTAGACTTTATCAAAAGAAATAATCAAATCCATCTTGCTATGAGAGATGAAAGTTTCATAGAGTTGCACAGATTCACATAGGACCAGTAAGGTGGTAAAAGTCACATTTCCATAGAGTTAATTCTCTAAATATGTTAAATAAAAGTAAGATTTGTAAAACATCTGGAATTATTTAACAAAACATGCTATTTAAGAACCAAAGTTGGGTCCTGACTCAGTCCACTTTTATGGAATATTGTATGTTTATAGTTTTAAACTAAAGAAACGATTACATGCCGATCTTAGAATATGAGAATCATAACCTTGACAAGTTGTTCATTTCTAGCCTACGAATGAAATGTAATAGAATGCGGCTGGATAGTCACACAGAAAGATAAAAGACGAAGATTTTCACAAAGTGAAAATTTGACTTATCATCTAAAATTCAAATTTATGAGAATCCAAACATTATGAAGTGAGTGTATTAACTCTATTCATTAATAGTATTGTGCCTGGTATTGCTATAAATATGAAAACATATGTGATAACGATGAGAAATGTCCAACTAGGTATAACTTAACTTTTCTAGGCATAACTTAGCCTTCCTCCCTCCCACACACACATATTATCTACTTCAACATCTATTCTAGAAGTATTTCTATTTTCATACATTTACAGGAAAAAATAGAGGGATTCTCGTATGTGAGAGTTTACTTGGGTGGAATAAGACTTACAGTGATACTAGGAAAACCACCAAGACAACTGCTCCACTGCTAAGAAAGGTTTTCATTGTGATTAACAGAGTGAGAACATCCAGAGGAATCTGGAAGAATCCAGAACAAAGAGTAAGAGAGACACACTAGACAAGGCCACCAGACTGAGTATGGTCAGGGCTTTCAGCTTAAGAGAAAAGACAATAGCAAGAAAGAATGGTGAGGATAAAAAAAAGGAATAGAACAAAGTGAGAGAGAGGTGGAGAGAGAAATAGAGAGAGACAGAAACACAAAGAGAATAAGGGAGAGCCATTGCAGGAAGTGATAAAAATAGCTCATTATCAGGAGGGGTGAGTTGTTGGAGGGAGGGTAGGGCTAGGTGGGCTAGGAATGAGGACTTTGAAATATATAACAAATATTTGTGCATAGTAACTAAGGGAGTCTGGGGCTGTAAGAAGCCATAGGTATAAGTGAATGGAGCCATATGTCCCTTCTGCCAGAGGTAGGGGAAATGACCCCCTTTTTTCAGATAGAAACCAGTCCACAAGTTCCAAGGAATGCTAGCTTTCATCTAATGCCCAGACATCCTCCTATGGTTCTGGTTGAGTTAGGTATAGACTCAATTTTGGACTGAGTCAGTGGATCTTCCCTTTTGGGAAGAAATGGGGTGGTACCCATTGGGTCACATACACACACACACACACACACACACACACGCACGCACGCCACACGTGTGCACACACACACACAGGGGTCAGCAGGCAGACTGGGTCAAGATAGAGTGGATATACTTGGAGAGCTGAAGAGCATTTGGCAATGTCTGGAGACACTTAAGTTTTGATTCAGTTCTTAGGAAACAGCCTTTGACAGAGGAGGGACAGACTCTGCTGATGTCAAATTAGTGGAGAATAGGGATGTTTCTCAGCACTCTGCTGTATTCCCATCATCCTTGCAACAGAAAGTTAAACAGCCTAGCATATGTTGATATTATAAAAAATTAATTTTAGAATATTTAAAACAGTGGGATAATGCTAGCACTCAACTACATCATGAACATGTATTTGCTTATTCTGTGATGTAAATTGAGCATAGGGCTTGTGCACACTAGGTGAGTCCTCGGCCCCGTGACTCTGTACAGTGTATTTTTTGATTAATAAAAAGCTAATAGCTAAGTTCCTCAACTTCTTTTCTTTGTATGAAATAATGTAAATTTTTCAGATAATTTGATATGAATTACTTTAAACCAAATAAATCTGAACAATAAATGGAACTCATGGAGATATAATTCATGATGCGATTTGGCAAATCTATACAATCTATCCTGTCAAAATCTATGAAAGATACATGTACATTTTTTTCACTTTCTTAAAGGATTCATTTGAGCTTTTAGTCCATCTGGTAAGCCACCCAAATTCAGAGTCAAAATCTTTACTGGGAAATAACAAGCTAAAAGTGAAATCATCAATCTTAATCTTCGGAAGTATAGAGTAGCAACTACATTTTGCAAGCAATCATCCAGCATCCAGTATTCTTCCAAAACTGCACACATTTTAAGTCAAAGGAGTAGTCTAGGACCTATTGTTTCTTTTCTATTGTATGTCAATAAATGGCACTGCCAAGTAAGAAATGAAGTAATTATTGCACTAAGAACAAATGGGGAGGGAAGCTAGCTCATGTAGGACATGGGAGTTGACTTTTATAAGGTCGAGTGGCTTGCATGCTAGCAAAGTATGCTATAAACAAATGATCTGTAAAGTACAGGATCAGAAAGGCAGTCTGCAAATGCTATCAGAGACAACGGATCTAGTTCTCACCATGAGACTGAATATAGGACTGGAATCCCAAGTAAAAAATTTATCACTAGCAGATTCTCCACCATGGCCAAGTACTGTGATCTTAGCATCCTATCACATCAATTACACATCTGTACAAGATCACACAATCAGCCATCAACACAAAGAGGTTTCAACAGGAAGCCTTATTTGAGAGAATGTGCAATGAATACAAATGATTCTCTTAAATGTATGAAACCAAATGCTTCAGCGCATGTCAGCTTCTTCAGAGAGCCTGCCAGTGTCATTTCAATCTACGTTTTTCATCGTGGTAATGAAATGTCCATGATACTCATTTGTGCCATGATATGTCTGTCTATCTTAATTCTAGTCCTGATGGCACCCTGAATTAAAGCATGGAGCTTGTTTGTCTTGTCCAAAACAGCGTTCCTTTATTTTAAATAAAACATGGGAACCTGATGCATAAAAGTTCTTGGTAAGTATTTGGTATATAAAAAAAGGATTAAAACTGAATGCAAACCATGTTCGTACCTAGGTGTATTTATCAAGATTATGTGAAATTAGTCCTAGTTAACTAGGTCTACAATAACAGAGGTCCCATTGATCAGGTACCTAAACAACAGATATTCTTTTCTCATAACCAAAAGGCTAGAATACCTGGGCACAGATATGGGTAGAAGGTGAGGCTAGAGAGATTAGCTAGGAGTTAAGAGGGCTTACTGTTCCTGCAAAGAATCCCACTTCAGTTTCTATAAACCACTTTGGTAGTTTGTTGAACAGAATCTTAATGGGTAGACCAACAATAAAAAATGGGGGAGAGGAAATGAATGCAGATTAAGAGACATTCTGTAATTGCCAACCATTGGCAATGTGGAGAGCAACATGAAACCAAAAAGAAAAACTCAAAATCCTAGACTCAATGACAGAATGCCGCATGAGGCGATAGAACATTCATAGTAAGATAATGAACTTACACTAGGTGCCACTCAACACATAGATTCTAAATGAGTGAAGGACTTGTTTTTCTATTAAAATAAATTTTATTCTAAATAATTGCTTACAACATTTTTGTATTAAGTTGAAATCATCTTTGTTGTCATTTTTTCCCTGGCAATGCTTAAGCACACATGAGCAACCTGTTTATGGTGGTTCTCCAGTTGTTCCTATTCTGAACAGTCCTAAATGCTCGTGTTATTATTATACCCAAGTTTCCACGATCATCCTTTAAGATGTTGTCTAAAGCAGTTTTGGGGCCTTCCTCTTCACCTTACCCCATGCACTCCTCCAGGCAGTGCTATCTTTGGGTACCTGACATCATTCATTCTCATAACCTGGTCGAAGTATCTCAAGTACTATTGCTGTATCCCGTAGTTTACTTTCTTCTGTAGATGGAGATGTTTCTTAATGTCATTGTTGTGCAGTCTATCTCCCGTTGTGACACCTAGAATCCTCCTGAGACATGCCATCTCAAACACATTCAGCCACTGTTCTGAGGAGCATTTCATGAGTCAGAGTCTGTGGAGAACTAAGTGATCAGTTTAAGACAACCATAGGAGTGTTGCAGGGACGCATCCTCTCATCACTACTCTTTAATATATTCCTGAAATTAATAATAGCAACAGTCCTGGAGGATGAGGAGAAAGGCACACAGATAGGTGGTCTGTGAAACAATAACTTGCATTTTGCCCACAATGCAGCACTACTTGCTGAAAGTCCGACTGAACTGCAGGTCATGGTAAATAGAGTGATGGAAGGAAGTGAAAATATTGGCATGAAAGTTAACATCTAAAAGACTGAGATACAACAAATGAAAAGGGTGCACAAGGATTTTAACATTTTAAAAAAGAATCAGAACCTCAAGCACACAATCAGCTTTGTATATCTGGAAGGAAACTCAGTCCAGAGGAGGGAACTATTTCAGATGTCAAGAGGCAGATAGGGATAACGAGGGCTGCATTCCAGGAACTAGGAAATGTTTAGGCAGGAAAAGACATAAGGACAACAACATAATTACAAGTATTAGAGAAACTTGTGTTGAGATTCCTTCTTTAAATTTCCCAATTTAGATGAAATACTCAATGGTAAAGCCTTATTTCCCCGCTAGTATTTATCACCATTTTGTGTAAATGCAAATACAACACACACGTGCACACAAACTCAAACACACAATGAAAATAAATAAAATCTCACTAACAAGGTCAATTCATAATTGTCTTTACATTAGAAATCAGTGACATGGTTTGAATTGAGGAGACTAAAGCTACAGTTCCAAATACTATTATCCCTAAAGTTGAAACACTGGAATATTACGATATGTACAATCTAAAATCTCTAACTACAACTTTTAGAATCAAACCTTTGAAAATTATTTAAATGATACATGTTTTGTGCATTTTAAGGAGGATTTTTCTGAAAAATACATAAAACCACATGAAAATATCCCATTGACCTCCTTATGTGATAGATTAAGCAATAATTATGTAAGTATATTTACAAGCATGGACATTCAGGTGTACTGGTAACAGTTACTGAGTACAGCAGGTGTAAAAATGGTCTATATTAATAAAGATCTAGAACAATACACTAAATGTCAAGATAATAATAATAACTGTCTGGTATTTTCTATCCTCAACATGTAATTTTTGTTATATGAAATACTGTGATCAACTACCTTTTTAAATGAGATCAATCAAATGCACAGTGAGTTACCATTGTATAAGTTGTACAAAGAGCTGAACTCCTGAGAGTTCATAAATATATATATATATATATGTATATGTATATGTATATATATCCTAAATTTTGTATTATTATGGTATTTGGTAATTATGACATTTTTCAGAGACATGGAAATTATACATACCAAAGAAGGTAGCTATGAATTTTAGAGTGTTTTATATGGACAATCATAAGACAAATTCGAGCCTTCTGAAACCTCATACACTAGTTAAGATCCTGGAATTGCAAACAACACACAAGTGAAATTTATAATATGAAAACTAAAAAAATGTAGACAATTTAAAATAATGTGAAGGGTGTAGAAACAAAAATAAAAATAGATTTAACAAGTAAAAAAAAGTCCATTAGTGGTAGATGGTGGTCAATCACATAGCAGTAGCTCAAATGAGCTGCTGAAATTTGAAATTATTAAAGTATTTTGATGTCTGTCACCATGATAGAATAAATTGTCATAAAAGGCTTCTTTTTTCATTAAGAAATACAAAAGTGAAAGAAAGGTTTTAAACTTTTCAGAATGAATGAGCACACATCTGTAACTTTTTATTACATTTTATTTTGTTTATTATTATTATTAAAAATTTCCACATCCTCCCCTCCCCCTCCCTATCCAGTCGAAAGAGCAGTCACATGTGTAACTTTTTAAAGTGCAAGTAGTACTGAAAATTTCCAATCGTATAATGAAGAATAACAATAAATCTACTCTTACTCCAAAGCAAACAGGAGTGATTGAGATAGATGTTGTAGCTTAGTGCATTCTTCTTCAACAGTGAAATCCTTAACCACAGAGATGTCATCAAACAATTATGTGAGAACACTGAGGAATTTTTTGAGTGTATTTTTTGGCTCATAGGGAGAGAGACACTTTTTACTCTCTGTTGAGTAGAATGTTTGAAGGCGTCTTTAGTGCTAACTGCTTGGTGCTTGAAAACACAAAATAATACGTGCCTGAAGAACTGGGCAGGGAATTGCTTGTTATTTTCATTTGTATTGACATTTGTTCTGAATCTTGGGAACATTCTCTACTCTTGTACTTGGAGAATGTTGGGGCCTAAACATTTTATCATTTATTCTTTCTCTTTTAAAATATTTATGTATTTTTGTGCTGGCCACTGCATTCATATGAATGTCAGAGGAAGCCTTATGAAGTCAATTCTTTTCTAGGTATGGATCCCAAGGACTGACTTAGTGTTACCTGGCTTTGAAGCACACGCCTTTACTTGTTGAGCCTTCTTGTTTTCCCATTCCTATTCATTTGAAAGTGGAGCTACTGGTCAACTCGAATCATACACTAATGCTTACAGGAAACCCCTTGCAGGCACACTGCAAAATATGCTCTACTGGTTTCCAGGTGTTCATTTCACTTGAGCTAAAACATCTATGCAGTAAGTATGACAATCTTTTCCTTAGACTTCAACTTCCTAGCATTTTATTTTGTAGTCTGCGGTGTTCAATATTTTATTATTCAATGTTTTAATGTTTAATGATTGTGGAATTTAAGATTCTTATCTTTAGCTAATGCTAGGCTAAAAATTTTTATCTCAAGTCTCCATAGGCAGAATTATGGCATTTGTAATCCAATCAGATTGCGATTTGTACTAAATGTATTGACATGTTTTCTAGTGTTAATTGTCAACGTGTGGTATTTAAGGAGGGCATTCAAATTTAATAAGCTAACAGTCTACCTTTACAGACTTAGAACTTTTTAGCTTATGCATTCAGTATATAAAATGGCTTATCAATAGTGACTGAATGAATGCAACCCATTATTATAACTGCAGCTGTAAGAGCAAAAGGGAATGACTGTGTTGTCATGGAAGCACACTATCATTAAGCCATGCCTTTCAACGGATAACATCAACTAATTTCCTATAATTGTCAATACAGAAATATCATTCTTCATATTTCTAATGATTTTAGCAATGTTAGCATACAGTGTAAGCTTTACAAAAAATAAGAAGCCTCAAAGATAATAATTGATTTTGAGATGCATTGTTGATTCCCTAATACTGTATCATTAGCTTACTAAAAATCATTTAAAATGCACATATATTATGACAGCAGAAAGTTACATGAAAAGCTTAGGCAGCAGAAAGTCAGAAACAAAATGCAGAACAAGTCTGAAAATATACTAAACACTCCACCATAGGGAGGGAGAGAGATAGAATCAGTTGAAAAGGAGAGAGAAGGGGAGGACACAAGAAACTGGCTTTTATATTTGCCCCCTAGGAAAATCTAAATTCTTAAATTAAACAATAATTATCCCTCCCTAATTATTGAGGACAGAAATGAGTACTAATTTTTCCTTTATGATAATATTTAAAGATTGAAGAGGAAAAGCTTCACCATTAAAGAAAAATATTTATTAATACAACAATGAGATGTGACCAGGGCTGGGCTAAGCGTGGATATGAGCCATGAAAAGAGACAGTGCAGGAGTCTTTTTGTTTGTTTGTTTGAAAAGTATGTAAAAATAGCAACTAGTTTGATGGCTTAGTTTGTACTCAGTATTTTTGATTTGGACAATCACAAATCTGAAGATTCACAAATCCAGTGAACTCGGCTTGGTTCTTTTTAAAAACTGTTAACCAGACACTCTAACTGCTCGATCGACTCTTATCAAAACTAGGACTTAAAGATTTCACCATATTTATACAATGTTTAGACATAGTAGCCCACATAAATTATTACATTTTTCCTCACAACTGTCTTGACATTTATTCAGCCTTGGCTTAAGCCTTAAAATTTATATAATCCTATATGCTAACAACCCATAAAGCCATAAAACCTCTTGTACAAATCTCAAAGCAGGACACATTAAACGTAAATATTATTTTTAGAATCATAACGCTCTTGCAAATATGCTCAAGTGAGAAACTGGCTGGGAATTTGCTTTCATGTATTTTTGAGGATTTCAAGATATATTTTTAGAAACTATAAAAAGCACGGGAAAAATCGTTGCCAGACACATAAACAGACTAAAGGGACAAACTTCGTGCTTTGAAAAGATGCCATTGATAGTTACATATAAACAAGCTGAAAATTGAGTCCAATCTCCAAAAATATTCTCAGTTCAAATGTGTTACAAATCATTTCTCCCTGGCCCCTGACACAAATGGGAGCATTTTCCATATCTGCATATGTTATTACAGTGGTTTCATGGACTGTTACAGATGTTTACCAAGTCAAATCTTAATGTAGCAAGGGCATGGAACAGGTTCTAAAGATTTTATGTCTGACGTCTCAAAAGTATATCTCTCATCTTGGAATTTTATAATCTTTAATAGATACAGAAAATATACAACACACTAAAGTAATCAAAGCCAAATGTAGAGAATTTTTAAATGAAATTGTATTTTAAAAGCAGGCTTGAGAGATAGCTCATGGGTAAAAACCTTACCGCATGAGTGTTAAAACCTGAGTTTGAGTGTGCGGAACCCATGTGATGTGACACACAGTATCCTGAATCTGTAATTACAGGGCCCATTTGCTGAGACAGGAGATGGAACAAGGAACCTAAGGAAGCTGGCTAGGCTCCTTAGGCATACCCATAACAGGAGAGACACTGCCATCATGGAGGTGGATGGTATGGACCAGTCCACAGAGTTTTTTCTGAACTTCACACATGACCTGAAGATTTCACTTACTCATATGCACAAAAGTGAACATAGACAGAAAGATTTTTTAATTAAGTAAAACAGATGAGCTCATTCAAACTTCTCTTAGCGTAGGCTAAGTCATGCATTTGATTTTACAAAAAAAAAAAAAAAAAGCATAAGAAGACACAAAGCAAGGCATGGTGGCACATGCCTTTAATCCCAAGAAGCACTCAGGAGGCAGCGCCAGGGAGATCTCAGTGAATCTGAAGCCAGCCTGATCTACAAACCCAGATCCAGGACAAGACGACAGGCAGAACTGTGTACAAAAGAGAATGTTTCAAAAGGAGAGGAGAAAGAGAGAGAAAGGGAGAGAAAGAGAGACAGAGAGAAAGCGAGGGGAGAGAGAGAGAGATAATGCTTATATTATGAATATATTTAAATGTTATTTTATAAATTTGCATCTTCTAAAGATGAGATGATGCTAAAATATCTCAGAATTAAAGTGGTTAGCTGACCATCTTTTTCCTGGTGTGCACGAGCAAGGGCATAAAATGTAGTCTACTATTGTGCCATCTATCGGCAAATATGTATGTGTAAAAAAAAAAGAAAGAAAGAAAAGAGGAGCATAGATAATTGTCAATGAGCAAGGGAAAAATATTACAGTCCAATCTGGCTGTCAATAGGACAATAGGACTCTAGTAAAAGTTTCTGAGTTTTAAACACATATGGTTGCATATACACAAGAAACCAAGCAGCCAAATGGGAGAAAATCTTTATCAACAGTCCTTAGACAAGGAGCTAATGTCCAGAATTTTCAAAGAATTGTAGAAACTAAATGCCAAAGAAATAAAACTGCTACCGAAAACATGCCCTGATAAGGAGACTGGACAGTTTTCAATATATGAAACACGGGAAGCCTATAGGTCTATTTAATGTCTTCTACATCCCTATACATCAGAGAATGCAAATTAAAACTTTGAGATATAAACTCATTACACTCACAACAGTCGTCATCGGAAAACACGACAAACAGTTGGAGAGTGTACAGAAAGGGAGATCTCATTCGTTGTTGTATGTAATGTTGTATGTTGAATTGTAAAGTAATACAGCTACCGTGGAAATCATATGGGCGATCTCTCAAGGGGAAAAAAACAGAACTACTTCAAAACAAAACAAAAAACAAAACTATCTTGTGACCAAGCTATTTCACTTCTGAGCAATACCAAAAGACCCTCAGACTGTACCATAGAAATGTCTGCACCACTCTGTTCATTGTTGCTTACGCTACCCGAAAAAATAGAACCAACCTAGTTACCCTTCATGAGATGCATAGGTAATGAAAATCAGGTATATACATAATACTATTCAACTCTAAAGAAAGCTAAACCCCCAAATTTTTCACGATAATTACAAGATTTAAAATGTATAATGTTAATCATTATACAGGGCTACATGGATTCAGAAGGGAAAAAAACAAACACATATGCGCACACAAAAACAAAAATCCTGCTTGACGCTTATACTCTATCATATACATTTCAGTCCACGAAAGAAGTTATGACGCTACTTGTTTTCTAGTTATAACTCTGCCATAAATAAATTATATAAAACATATCTAGTCGTGAAAGTATAAAGTGCAAAATCCATTCTGAGCTGCAAAGCTACAGAATGACTAATGTAACTGTATAAATGTTCATTGAGATGTGTGGACTTTGGGTCTGGTTAACCTCACAATGTGATGTTTTTATTTTCAAATTCTATATACTAACGTTTTAATATAATTTTTTAAAAGAAACGAAGTCAAACTGCAGTCTGCGTTAGAAAGCACCTCTGCAGGGTCTTTGAGCTCAGGCATCTTTGTCATCCACTGACACTTTATTGCCTGTCAGGGCTGTGTAAATACTGAACCCTCGCGGAGCCAGGATGCTTCTGCTGATCCTCCATCTCTGTAGTTCAAACTGAAATTATCCAGGGGGAGAAGTGTCAATGGAATGTTTAGGAAGGCTGCATTTTCAGCTTTATCTTCCTTTCGAAGTGCTCGGGGATCTGTTTCTCGTCCACATCACTGAGAGCTTCTCTAACCTCCCTCAACCCTCGGATCTTTTATCTCACTTTTAGCGTCGAGCTGGGGGCTAGGCCAACAGTCACAGGCGATGCCAGCAAAGCAACATCCCTGCTGCTGGAGAGTTTGGATGTGTCAGACAAATTCCAGAGACATTGAAACTTCACAGAGCAAAAAGAAAATCTTTACAGCGACTTGAGCAGAACATTATACAGTTGTCATTGCTCGGTACCAGGATCCCCAGACACCTGGATGACAGCACAGATCCTTACTGTGCCAGTCACCTTAAAGAGAAGTCCAGTATTCCACCTTGCACTAGAAATGGCAAGGAAAACAGTACAGTCAAACCATGAATAAACAGGTTCAATACCAACAGTGTGGATAGCCCCTCTGAACATCCACACTGATACTGCTTCACAACTGTGCCAGGACAAATGCATAAAGCACAAAACCTCTTTCTACGATATGAAATAGCATTCAGAATATATTCTACAGAGTTTAAAAAACTTAAAGCTGTTGGGGATGGCTATCAGAGAACTATTAACACATATACTTTTACTATAACATAAATATTTTAAACATATATGTATATGCTTATGAGAATATACCTATATTAACATATGCAGATATGTATGGATATACAGACATGCACATACTCACACATGCATGCAAATATCACCACCCTCACACTTACACATATATAATTATATTGCTTCTGCTTATCGGCAACCGCAGGTTGTTTACATCTTGGTAATTAATGTTGCACTCCCACAATCCATTATATGAAAAAGCGTAGGTCTAAATTCTGCCCTCCCTAGGTTGCCTTGCCAATAGTAAACAACATCTTCAGCAAGAAGTTAGTAGGCATTTTCTACACGTTTATTAAGTGTTACTTGATTAGATGATTGACTCACTCCAAGTCTAGCTCTATTTGTTGAGTTTAATGGTTCGAATTAATTGACGTCGATGTTATATCCAAATATTTGATTCTCCCTGGGATGTTTATCACTTGAAGTACTTCCTAACTTAGCCACAAGGCATTCATATTATCAATGTCCAACTGTAACAGTGGGGAGAGTGGCACTTTCCATCCATCCTGTTTTGATCAGCAACATGTGTGTCTGTCATTTATTTGCAATTAGCTCTTTTCCCTCCTCCATTAGTTCTGAGCAACAGATGGTAACCCAAACGTGTGACTTTTTGCTATTGGCATGTCCTACATTTCCTTATGATGACCAGATGTCTCTCTTGGGTTTCAGTTCTCATAGTCTGGATATTTTTTTTCATGTGTATACACTAGGTAAAGAGGTCAAAGCCAAAAAATTAGGAGGCAATTGTCCTTATGACAGAGATGGAGGAAAGACACTTTTATTTAAAAATACACTTAAAATATTTACCTATATAACTCGGGGAGTTACCATGATCACCAAAGTGGTTTTCCAGAGGCGAGCCTTATCCATTGCACTCAAGATGTGCTAACCTCTGCCATTTTCCCACTGCAAAAATAATTCAACTGCATAATTTACAGCCATGGAATACTGTGTTTGCGCTCTCCCTGAAAAAATTTAAAAATTAATAGCTAAAGTACAATAAAATTTAAAAGTATACTTAGAAAATATATAGAGATGGCTGATATTTTTGAGGTCTTATGGTCAGCTAATATATTTTTGTCAGCTAATGTTATTTATTGTAAATATGTAAACAATAGACTAAAAAGAGAAAATCCACTTTTGCCTAAATAATTTGGAAGTTTCAGATACAATTTACCTTCTATGAACAAAAATAGGGGGAAAGACTTGAAAGCTACTCACTTGTATGCAAAAGTCTTTCCATGTCAAAATTTTCAAAAGAGATTTTAAAAGGCATATTTTGCAGAAAAAAATTTAACCTTCTTTCCCCAGCTCTCATTTGCATTTCTTCAAAGTTATGGTTCCATGCTGCTAATTAAGAGTGTTTTCATGTGGAGATTTCAAGGGGAATACTGAGTCCTAGACTGGACACTGCCTTCTCCAAGTTATTCAAGATTTTTGTTTGATTATGGCTTTATTTGATGCAAAGTGAATGCCAAACTGTGCAGGATTTGGAGAAGAATAAGTTCAAAGTACACTGTGTGAAATAAGAAAGACGGTAAACACTTCCCCGACTCTTGCAAATGGTGGTTTAGACAAAGTTATAGTGCTGTAAGGGAAGGAAAACTGCCAAAAGGGTCCAAGGGAGACAAGAGGAATCTGCTAATACATGTGGACCATGGACCAGTTTTCATTAGAAAGGAGGATGGAGAATGGCTTGTGGTTAATGATCCTGAAGTCCGAAAACAACTGCTGCTTTGGCTGTTTGGATTTCAATAGCCACCACACTTGAAAGATGAGTCAGATGAGAGACTGCGGAGATGGTGCTCTTAGACAGGACACAAAATCAGTGCTCAGAACCCACATAGGTCAGTTTATAATTGCCTGTAACTCCAGCTAGACACACACACACACACATGTGTGTGTGTGTTTTATTAGGGGTTAGACATTTTTGTGTGAGCCTAATCATTAAGAGATGTGAACAAACTCATTCCCCCTGATAAAGAATCAATAACAGAACCAAAGTGCAGATACTGCCAAAGTCCACCTTGATGAAGCAATGAGTTCTATTAAGGCGACATACCGAAAAAGAAATAACTCAGAGACACTTGATCTGCATCTCGAATGCTGACACAGGGGACAAGCATAGGTGACAGCTATGGAAACCAGAAACCTGGGAGCATGCTGAACAACCTGCAGGCACATAATTGTCATGTGTGCTAATTGGAGAGTGTCACTTCCACATAGTTCAGTGGGTTTGAGCCTCTTCTAGGCAGCTGAGCTTGTCTGAGAATCGCTCAGAAGTCCTTATAACTTATATATGCTTGGGGAGGGAGAGCCCGAGGGAATCTTGTCAGCTTCGGGGACTTCATAAGATTAATGAGCTTCCATGATGGGTGGAACGGTTCACCTCCACTTAGAACACTTTGTTGTTTCACCTCCAGTAAAGGTCCTGCTCCTTGCCACGCTCCCCTCAAATAGTGAAGGTGTTAATCTGTTACCTAACTGGCATGGGGTTAATGGGATACACTCAGGAAATAACTGTAATTTCACTATAAAAACCAGAGTAGAATTTAGAAAGTCAGACTGGAAACATTTCTACAGTTAAAATTTTAATTTAGAAAATGTCAGTGATTTAACTTAGGTATTTGCTGTAGTCATTCACAGTTTCATTAGATTTTTAAATTAAGCTGAAGTATACATAACAAAAAAAATTCCACTTTAACCATTAAGTGTTAACAATGTTACAGTGTTGTTTGTACAAACATCATAGACAGCCACCACACCTTTCTCCATTTTTTTATTAATCAATTCAAACTATTTACTTGTTTAACTGTCATTTTCAATTTTTTCCACTTCCTTTCTGGGAAGCCATAATTGAACTTAGTTCTCTTTGGAATTTGATGACCTATGTAGCTAATGAAAGTATGTCATGAGCTATAATAACTCTCTTTGTGTGACTGGCATATTTCCCTAAATAGAATGTCTTCAGAGCTGCTTTATATTATAAGATGGGTCAAGATTTACTTCCACCTCACAACTACATACTATTCTGTTATATGTATAACACATCTTGTTTATCCCTCCAAGTGTAGTTGGATACTTGGGTTATCTTTGGCTATTGTGTATAGGAAAGCTAGGAAAATCACTGTATAAATACCTAAATGAATCTCATGTTTCATTTCTTTTGTATATTTCTCACAAAAATCATATTTGTAATATACTCCCTAAACTAAGTGATTAGTTACAAATCAATGACTGTATTGATAGGTGAGTCTGAAGGGATATTTATATGCATTAAGACTTACTGTCGAGGTGTGAGTTGTTGGGGTTTGGCTAGACCGGAGATGTAAAAATAATCCTGATATGCTAACTTATGGGTAGCAAAACAAAAAAACAGTTTAACAACTTCCTAGTTCATTCCAGCATTACTGTTCAGAATAATATGATTTTAGAGAATATAACAGCAACAATAAAGGCAGAATAAAAGAACCGTGTAGCCAATTCCTAAGGGACCAACAGTCTTCCAGTTACACCATGTTCTTGTAGGAAGATAAATACACAAACAAAGGAAATGATGTCTGTTTCGCATAATTTACAATCAAATGTTAACAAATGCTCAATAGCCAGAAACATCTCAGATAAAACATGAAACCAATATAAAGCCATATGGCTAATGGACTTTACCGCACAGATGGCTCGTAGAAACTTAATGAACATAGTTTGCATATTTACCATACACATGTAAGTTGAGAACTTTAAAATGAGGCACTAGGAGAGAGGGAGCTAGGCAATCAAATGTATTAAATGGGTGCCGAAAAATATGCTATCACCAAGGAGAATGAAGCAGATGTGAACAGGGAGCAGAGCTACATACATAGAGAAACAGAAGCATTCTATTCTGAAATCATGACAAATGCTTTATTCTGTCTCAAGGTGGAGAACACACAGGCCATTATTGTGTGTGAGAGAAAATCAAGAGTAATGTGTGAACTTAGTCATTTTTGATTATTAAATTAATAAATTGCTAGCATACAGTGTAAGAGTTGATTTAGTGTGATGCAGATTCAATTTTATAACATTGTCTATATTTTAAACTATGCTAGGTCTTTTTGCCTTAAAGATAATGGTCTTTTTTAAATTAATTAATTGCTTTGAAAAATAACATATTTTAAGTTAAACAGTCCCTTGTGAAGCTCATAGGTAATGTCCTTGTGTCTAATAAGTCAAATACACTAATAAGCACTATGGTTTTTAGTCCATTGAAATAATATGGTACATTCCTCCTATTCCATTTTTGATCAATATTTAAAATCATATTCACTAAATATTCATGCATTCTTTTGGCATTTGCATGTCTGGTAAATGCCTCTAAAGTATATTTTGTTGCTCTTGCAAAAAAGAGAAATTTCAAATCAGATCATCTGCAATAATGTCCATAAAACCAAGTGTTCAAACTCTCTTAATTTTGAAGAAAATGTTGTTAAATACACTATATTCTTGATTTTAAAATGTGAGTATACCAACTTACTGAAATAAATGCTTATAAAATTATAAAACTAAATATATTAAAAAATAAGTTAAATGTGACATGAGACACCAGCCTAACTCCTGCTACTGTTTACCATACAAATATTTTGAGAAATTTTGAATTCACAGAAAAACTTAGTGTGCCTATATTGTATGGGTATATTATTCTGAATTATAGTATTTTATTGTATAATGAGAGTATCACCAAGATTGGCTTAATCATCTACATAGTCTCTGCTTTAAATAACACCTGTTTCACATGGTTGTTTATAGAATTGCATGTGTCATTATGGAATGATCATATTAGCCCAAATATATTCGTATGATTTGCCACTCTGTAGATAAGATATTTGTTGCAAAACTGCTTGTTCATCCCTGCCTCTCAGAACCAAAATAATCACACAGAAACCATATTATTTAAATCACTGTTGGTCCATTAGCTCTAGCTTCTTAATGACTAACTCTTACATCTTAATTTAACCAATTTCTATTAATCTGTATATCACCACAAGGTCATGGCCTTCCAGCAAAATTTCAACATGTCTACCTCAGGCCATGGATCCAAGGTGCACCCTGACTCCACTTTTATTTCTCCCAGCATTCAGTCCAGTACTCCCCACCTACTTAAGTTCTGCCCTATAAAGCCAAGGCAGTTTCTTTATTCATTAACCAATAAAAGGAACACATAGACAGAAGGACCTTCCACAGTAGATATTAAAAGAAACTTCTCCACCAATTATTAGGTACCTCTGAGCATGTTCCAAACTAACACACACCACAATACAAGATGATGGTATAAGATGACATCCTCATTTCCACACTCCACAATTTACTCTTGGTGTGTTCATTTGAGCTGCAGTCATGTCTCTCATGCGTGTAGATGAGCGATTTTCCACCTATATGCCATCAGTAATTTCTTGAGTGTTTTATAGTTTCATTGTAGGTATCTTCCATTTCTTTGGTTAAATCTATTCCTAGATATTTCCCCCAGCAATTGTAAACAGGTTTCCTTTGTTCATCCACAAGGACATTATTTTAGGAGAATACTTTTTTTTTTCACTTCTTTGTTTATTTTGCATAAAAGTCATGTTTGTTTTTCTTATTTTTGGTATAGTATATTCTTAATTTTGTTGATTTATATATGAATATTCTTAGCCTGTTATTGAGGATCTGTGATACTGAATGAGATTGAGGCAGCAAATAGGAAATTCCATAGAAATTTCATTCAATCAGAGCTGCAAAATAGTACTATCGATTTTAATTTGAAAATTAGTTATTTTGTAAAATATTGTGTTCATGCTAGAGCAGTGGGCTTGCTATTTTCTCAAGAACTACTTAGCAAAACTTATAAACATAATTTTATTTATTCTAAAAAAAAATTGAGAATGTTAAACATTTATAGATTGGCAAAACTAGAAACTTGTAACTGGAGGTTTCTCTCTCACCAGCTAGTTCCTGAATAACCAGTCTGAGGCTTAATATTAATTACAAATTCTTTGGTCTATTAGATCATGCTTATTATTAACTAGCTTTTACATCTTAGAATATTTATATTCATCTACGTATTGCCACACAGCCATGGTGTTGCTTCATATCTTGCTACTGTGACAGCTGCTGGCATCTCTCCAACTGCGCCTTCTTTTTCCTTTTATCTTTGCTTGAATTTCCCACCTGGCTCTATTCTGCCTGGCTATTGGCCAAATCAGCTTCTTTATTAAACAATGGTAATAAAAGATATCACAGCATATAGAAGGGACTCCCACATTAGAGACCGTCATGGCTTTCAAAGAGGATGTAGGGTGGAGATGTGTGTTTGAGACTAAGAAAACGTGCTGTGCTAACAGAGAAGCGTTCTTAGCACTCACATTGGGAGGCTAGTTCTACCTATAATTCTAGCTCAGAAAATCCTGTCACCTCCATCCTTTATGTACACACACATTCATGCAAATAAAATTCAAATAAAACTTAAAAAATGAGTGTAAATATTTTGATAATTATAAAAATTTGTATTGCATTGTTACATTTTATTTCTGGCAACAGATAATTAGATAATTTGATGCAAAACTAAGTAGAGGCTAAAAGGTTGCATATTCTTCCTGTTCAAATTGTAAGCCCTAAATTATAATGGAAATTAATCTAATATATCAGAGACCTTTAAGGTCTATTTTAGTTATTGGTATTTCTCCTTTGCTTATAGGAATTTTAACTTTATTTTTAATAGTTTTTGTCTGAATTAGGTCCATTAAAACATTGGCATCTGGAACATCAAAGCTTTTTCATTTTATAGTTGCTAAAGCTTTATAAATATTATCAGAAGTGAATTTCACTGATCCACCTGAGCAAATATTTAAGACTTACCATAATCCTGACCAGCTGAAGAGTGTAAATTTCTGTCAGTATCTCATAAACAATTTTGCTGATTGATTTATTATTTCTCACATTCATAAAATTATGATAATTAGCATTTGAATTTGGAATTATTCTGATAAGAAACTATATGATGTTTGTTCATCATTCACAACTTTCTTTATTGTATATTAGTTATTCATTTTGTATAAACATTTCCATTTTTATACTGAGATTATTTACAACTTATTTCGTCACAGATGATGTTAGTTTGGGGATCCTCTTATCCATAGTACAAGAGACTTTTACTTATTTGTTTTAATATATTTCTGATTTCTAAGTATTTCACTTATAACTTAACAATATACTATTTCATCACGTTTACTTTTGTTCCATTGGTTTTGTTTTCCTTTTCTCATTAAAATGATTGCAAATTAGTATTATTAGTGTATCTAGACCTCTGATTGCTCCTCCAAATCTATTCTTCTGAAAAAATCTCATTGAATAAAGAACATAATTATTTCAATATATTTCTAATTCCAAACTTTTGTTCACCCACCTCCAGTTTATCAAGTGTGCGTACTTGAAGATAGTAATCTATGTGCCTTGTATATATATTAAATTTTAGTAATCTTCTATTGGTATCTTTTCTTTAAGAATCCCATACAGCTATCAAGACATCTACTTTATACACTCAAAACTATTAAAGTTTATTTGATTTTAATTTCTGCAGTGTGTTGTGCACATGAGTGCAGATACACATAGAGGACAGAGGGAAGATGATCTTCTGCAGCGGGAGTTAAGGCAAAATGACCCTCCAAAACATGAGTGCTGAGAACCTACGCTCTCTTCACAGAAAGCACAGCAAGAACTCATAGCCATTGAACATTTCTCCATCCCATATACTCTCAAAATGGATTGAGAGTTTAGAAGGCCTTTGTTTTCTATAATCTGTAAATGCTTAACCTTCTCTATATTCTTTTTTTTTTTTTTTTTTTTTTTTCCGAGACAGGGTTTCTCTGTGGTTTTGGAGCCTGTCCTGGAACTAGCTCTTGTAGACCAGGCTGGTCTCGAACCCACAGAGATCCGCCTGCCTCTGCCTCCCGAGTGCTGGGATTAGAGGCGTGCGCCACCACCGCCCGGCTCTTATCTATATTCTTAAAAGAATGTACAGAAGGTTTGCTACTTAGTTCATAAGAAAAAGCAAACCTATGACATGTTAGTATGATCATCATACTAGTTTGCATTTTTCAATTAAATAATTTTAAGTGGAATATTCTATCTTCTGCTTCAGTCTCATTCAGTATCACATATCATAAATAACAGAATACAAATATCCTAAACCCAGTATGATTCAAACAGTAATTTTGTTGTTAAAATAAACGTATTTATTTCTGCACTCTACTGATACATTTTATAATTATTTTTCCATGTATATATAACAGAAGGAATTATAAAATTTGTGTCTATTTTAGTACCAGACAGCCATGCATGGTATCTTAAATTTATAAAAACAAAATATCGACATAAATTCTAAAATGTAGTTATCAGTTTCTATCCAACATAAGGATCAACTTCAAGTGCACTGGAGAGTTGTGATATTCTGATTTGAGATCATCACTATGAAGTGTGTAGGCTGCCAATATATTGACATATTTTGTATTAACATGATAATCCTAACACCACAACTTATAATTAGAAAAAAATTGAAACTGTACATTTGAAAATATGTTTGATACATGATTAAGACATGGAAAAAGCAATTTATGTAACTGAGTAGAGAAAGTGTTCTCTTTGTTTTGTCTCTATTTGAAATTGCTATTATATATATATTTGGATGTATAAGAGTGAGAAGTTCACCATCCTCATCAGAGAAGACCTTTTGTCTCCACATCAGGATCTATTTCTAGCCTTTTTGCCTTGTTTCCAGGAAATCATTATGCATGTCTATTATGTAACTAAAATATACATTTATTATTTATTTATTTATTTATTAGATGAGGTGGACACATGTACATCTGTGAAGGTCAGATAACAACTCGCAGGATCTGATTCTATCCTTCAACCATGTTGGACCTGGGGATGGATCTCAGAACTTAAAGCTCCCACAGTGAACATCTTTATTCACAGTCATATTGCTATACCCTTGAAATAAATGTGGCAATAAATATGGTTCTATTATGCATTTGTTAAAGGTCAACACAATGTATTTATGATTTAATTGTTTGTATCAAGTTACCTTTTGGAAATACAACTTTTTCTAAATGATTAGATTTACTACTACTTTTTATTGTAAGTAAAATATGTCAATCCAAAATGAGCTACTTTGTCATTGGATTAATGGAATCAAACTGAAAGTTAAAGACGTAGTCACGGTAGGATAGGCAAACAGGGGCTGGTTCAATTTGACATAACGTAAGATAAAAGAATCAGAAGGAAGAAACAATTCCAAAGAGAGAATGAGAAGAATGTAATTATATTTGTAAGACTTTTATTTAATTGCCTAAATACTACATTTATTTTTTTCAATTTGTTTTCCATTTCATCTTGAGTCCTCTTAGAAATGTCTAATTCTTTAATGATCCGTTTACAAATTCTAGATTGTCTTGTCATTTCATTCAGCCTAATATTTGTCTCTCGTGCATTTATTCTTTTAAAACTTATTCTTTTATTGTTCATTGAGCTGAGTGTGTCTTCTTTAAACTTTTTGAATGTGTATGTCCACCCTCTAGAAGGATTTAGGGAACTCAATAAAACAGCTACACCGGGCATTTTTTCTCCTTTTATCTGTAATGAGAATTGGCCAGAATGGAGGAAGGGATGCCATTTCTTTAGCCTTTCCCACCTCTGCATGTTTGTTGCCATGTTTAGAAGTCCTCTGCTTCAGTAAGAGTTCTACATGTGTACTAATAAGCAGTAGGAAAAAAGTATTCCACTTTCTCTATTGTTATTCCACAAGTGTGAAATTCAAAAGTCTGGGTATAATTACAATATCCTTGGATAGACTGGGCAGAATTTAAATTTTGTCAAACTTTAACTCTCTCTTTATAAGTAAAACTAAAATGTAAATCCCCCTGCCTAGAAGCAAAATTCACATAGTTATCCTTGGAAAAAATAATGTCATAAGATCTATGTTTTATCACTATAGAAATTACTTTTAATTTTGTTAGTACGTAGTCAGGCTTTACTTATTTTTAAGCATGTAATCTTTAACTGATACCATTAAACCAACTACCTCAATTTTTAGAAATCTTTCAGGATGTAAAGCCAAGTTTGTGCTGTTCTATAGGCAGTTAAATTAACCAGATACTCTCATGGTCCTTGGAGAGCCGCTAGGGAAAAGTGTTGCCAAGCAGGAAGAAACCTTAAGGAGTCACTGAAGTGTACTGTCAGGGAATTCTAGATAAACAAGTAAAACAAAGACTTGTGGTGTAACTCTGGAGAGAGAGTCTGTGAGTGAGAATAATGAAACTGACTCCTGAGATTCCACTACAAATATGTTGCCATTGGTTTTTTTGAGAGACGTCAGAAAATTGTCTGATGAAAATAAAATGAGAACAGATTGACAGCAGAGGATGCATAGGAGACCAAACTGATGCAAAAATAATACTCAAAATGTTCCCATCTACATAAACAGCGATTACTTATTGAAAACAAATTCTACCTTTAAAAAAATTCTACCTACAATGGGGTATATGACATCCTATTCAAAGGCTTAACCTTATGGAGCAATAAAGGTTAAGTTTGGCCTAGGGACCAAGAATATAAATTAATGTGTCTCTAAAGTCATACAGTATATAACATACAATGGCTGATATAACAATACACAGTAGAGTAACAAAACTAATAACCTTTGAGGGAAGCAAGTAACATTCTTTGAACTCCACCATTCATAATACATATTTCGTGTAGAGTTAACTCTTCATTTTTTTATTGATTCTTTTTTTATTTTATTAAACTATTCATTTTCCCCTGCTCCCTTCCCTTTGTTTTTCCTCCCCTTCAACCCTCTCTCATGGTTCCCATGCTCCCAATTTACTTAGGATATCTTGTCTTTTTCTACTCCCCACATAGATTAGATTCATGTATGTCTCTCTTAGGGTCCTCATTGTTGTCTATGTTCTCTGGGATTGTGAATTGTACACTTTAGTGCATAGAAACTGGAGATCACTTACTAAATATAAGCAGCACAGACAGAGAGAATAAATAGAAGGAGAAAAAGAGAAGAAGGAGGAGCAAGAAAAGGAGAAGGAGAAAAGGATGCTGGGAGCTAGCCTCTCAGCCACACAGCCAGACACAGAATAAGAAGGAAAGAAAAGATATACAAAAATGGAGAAAGGTAAAGCCCAGAGGCAAGAGGTAGAATGGAATAATTTAAGAAAAAAAAAACTGGCTAGAACCAAGCCAAGCTAATGCCAGGCATTTGTAAGTAAGATTAAGTCTCCATGTGATTATTTGGGAGCTCAGTGTTGGGCCCACAAAGAGGAAAGAGCAAAGAGTAAAAACAGCCAACTATACTTCCTACCACTAAGAGTTTACCTACTACAACACTGTCTCCAGGAAATCAGCAAAGTCCCAACAGTCATAACAGAACTCAGGAAAATAATGTGAAACTTCACAATATGAATGCAAACATTTCTAAGTCAACGTCATACGACCCCAACTCTCATTTGTTTTGAAAAGAGAAAATAATGTTTTGCAGGCAGTGTATAAAAGAACTATGTTCTCAACGATGGCATATTCTGCTCAAATTATCTGTTAACTAAAGTTCTTAACTTCCATTACTACAGTTTTTTAGATCCATTAAGGAACCACACATAAAATATCTCTAGCATACTCTAAGCCTTTATTCATAAAGTTAGGGTGTGTAATATTTCATTCACGGTCAAACTGTCAAGTTAGACTAGGCAATAGAAACAGAGACATGAGCTGGCCTTCCATATAAATGGCCTCTTAGAACAGAGTCTCTCAGAATCGCTAAGTGGCCATTTGGGGAAAAGTATCAGATGTCCTTAACTACTCACCAACTAAACCAAGTTCTCTTTCCCAATACAGAGCACACAAAGATAAGACACCACTTTTTCAATTAAATCAAACTGCAAAAACTTAAAAGGAAAAAACAATCTGTAACCCCTGCACTTGAAGTCTTGCTCGATCTGGAGTAGATCGCACATGTTGTGCAAAATAACAGTATTGATGATATCTAATAATCGAGCATCTGCTCTCTCTGATTATCAGATTCACTGCGGCATTCTCTCTTTTTAATCCTTATAAAACCACTGAAGACGTCGAAGCAGCAGGAAGCCATAAAACTAGCCCAAGATGTTGTAGATTGAAATCTTAGCAGAGCTACTTCAAAGCTACAGCTAAATATGCAATTCTCATATGCATGTAAAAATGGCAAATTAGGTAATGAAATAACATGTATTAATCCATGGTTTTATTTTTAATTACATGGCTGTCTTATAGAAGAGATGGGTATACAAAGGTTGTTTTCATTCAAATTATGGTGAACTAATTACGGTTTCAAGAAGGTAGCAGAAAAACCTTTTAGCTGAATAAGAAATCAGAGCAGAGACTTAAGGAACAAGAAGATTAATGGTCAGAGTTAATTTAATTTCTAAACTCCTGTTAAACTCTAACCTTGGCCTTGTTTTAGAAGTGAAAAGATTAGGTTTATTTTTGAGAAATAACATGTCTTTTGTGATTCTGTCCACAGATTTATAATGAGTAAAATATTACTTTCTGGCAGCTGTTAGCTGTTTAATGAATGATGTGAGACTGGATAAATAAATGGATGGATTTATTGGGAAAAGAGACAGAATGTAACTCCAAAAGAGCATTCATTATATAATGATAAAATTCTAATGTCTCATCTTTTAAAATATTTTTAGATCCGCAGATAGAGCAGGATGGTAAAACAATAGTGGTCTAACATGTATGAGACTCTGTGTTCAATCCTGGTTCCTCATCAAAATCAACAGTAGTTACATAGATTCATCGTTTTGAATTCCTAATTTAGATACTAATATCTCAATGGGGCAATAAATAAACTACCGTGTTTATCCCTCTCATTCTTCATTATGTGTCTATAACTATAATCCTAGTACCCTCCTCAATGTCTATCTATCTATCTATCTATCTATCTATCTATCTATCTATCTATCTATCTATCTATATCTCACTCAATCTTTCTCTCTCTCTCTCTCTCTCTCTCTCTCTCTCTCTCTCTCTCTCTCTTTCTCTCTCTCTCATCTGGTATTAAAGGCCTTTCAAATATTCCCTAATGTATTTGTTAATTGTTTTTAAATACAGCTTTAGTTGAGATAGATTACACTAATTTGTCTCCTAGATCGTATGCCATTATATTTTTCAAGTTCTTAATCCCTGCCTTGTAACAATAAATCAGGGAAATCAGAAGAGGAAAAAAATGTGAAGACAAGAATGACTGATTTTTGTCTATTTTACTTCCTTAGGCTGCTGCTTTATCTGAATGGCAGTCTCCTTTTCCTTACAGGAACTTTACAGTTAAATCAGGTCCCATTTGTTAATTGATGATCTTAGTGCCTGTGCTAATGGTGTCTGTTTAGGTCATTTCCTGAGCCAGTACATTTAAGGCTATTCCTCACTTTGGTTTCTATCAAAATCAGTGTATATGACTTTGCAGTGAGGTATTTAATCCATTTGGAGTTGAATTTTGTGCACGATAAACACATATATATTTAAATTCTTCTACACACTGCAATCAAGTTTGAACAGCATCATTTGATAAAGATATTGTCTATTTTGCAGTATATATTTCTGGTCTCTTTATCAAAAATCAGATGTCTACATCAGTATGATTTTAATAGTTATTGTAGAATTATATTGCATTGATCAACATTTCTGTTTTAGTGCCAATATCATGCATTTTTTTTTATTATAGAGCTCCATGGTACAAATTGAGGTCAGGGATAGTAACAGTCTCTAAACTTGGGGGAGGTGATAGTTATTGTCTTCTTTAACATGAAAACTTCTAAGAGTGAAGTATGGTCACACAGAAGCAGTTAGCCATCTAAAATACTCCCAGCAAACCGTGACCTGTACTTCCCTATGTGAAACCAATGGTATCTTAGAAGTCACACCTTGTCAATAAATTATATAAAAGCAAGGTGTATCCATCCCTTACTCTAAATGCTCCTCCGGTGCATCTTCTGGGGTATTCTGTTGCTTATGGTTACTTGGTATTCCATCTACATGGGGGCTAAAAAAATTACCTACAAATGGACACAGAATTTATTTCCTTGTTGATTGGAAACCTTCCTAATGTCTCAGGCATTTAACAATTCTCTATCACATTGTCTGTTTCTCAAATCTATGATGGTTTGAAAGTGAGATCCCTAACACTATCCCAAAAGCATCACGCAGTCTAGATCCTGCGAATCTAGACTTCCATTAGACTAATAAAACTGTATATCCTCAGAATTTACAAAGTTCCAAATGTTTCCATTTTAAGAAAAAGGGTTCCTTTAATATTGGGAACAAAAACTCCAGGACCAGGGACAAAATCCCAAGGTTCTGACTCACATCCCCTCATAACAATAAAACAAAGTCTCTATTCCTAGCAAAGTGCAAGGCCCATGAGGAGAGTGTGCGTTCCTTCTGACCAGGTTTATCTGTTATCCCATTTGGGGTCTTATTCAGTTCCAAACCCTCTGCTCTCACCTGGGTGTATGAGATTTGCATTAATAGAAGATAAGTTCTGATAGCAGCATTGATAGCTTTATAATGTGAATAAGCCAGTCATTTTCCCCCAAGTAAAAGCAAGCTGTGATTTCATCTAGTCATATGTGACTGGCAGCTGATCTCAGTTTCCAAGGCAACTGACTTCTCTCAGTTTTAGTCTAGTTTTGCCTTCCCCTTGGAAGCAGTGCCCACCTTTAACGTGCCTCTGTCTATATTGCTGCTTTACTAATGGTGTTCATATACTTTTCAGGGACCTTTATAATGCAAGAATCTTGCCAGAGTTGCCTTTCAAACTTCAAGGTGCTAGAATTTGGTTGCAGTTCAACTCTTCTTATCTGCTAAAGACTACAAGTTCACTATTGTAATCCAAATATAAAATATACTCTACGTTTAACCAGAAAGCTCATCATATCTAGAGTCTTTTAAAATTTTTCATTGCTTAGATAAAGATTTTTAACTAAGTCGAGGCATGAGCAAAACAGTTTGTCTGTGATACCTTGTTCTCCTGTATGGGACTGTAAGCTATGCATGTATGTCCTTTATGCTTTTTTAGGGTTCATTAAAAAAATCATTCTGCATGGAAAAAAATATATCCTGCTTAAAAGAAGTTTATTTTGTTTCTGTCTGAGTTTTGAGGGAAATGTCTAGTTTATTGTTTCTAAAAATCTTAGCAGTACAAAGGAAAGCACTGCTTCTTATGAAAAAAAACATGGGGGAAATTTAAATTGATAATATGAGAATGAGGGCAAGCTTGGGGCATTCCTTTGAAGCTGGTTTGGATGCTCAAAGAGACTCACAGGACACCAAAACAAAGAGTCATTGCTTAGGATGACTCCCTCCTCCAATTCTGACCTGAATATGCTTCAAACACATGTGTATATAATTATTTCCAATTTACCAGGGTTAGAATTTTTGTCATTCAACATTATTTAGATATTGAAAATTTTCACACTCTTACCAGAATCATGAATATTAATTAAAATTTGTTGCATGGTTTTGCTATTCTTTTTGCTTTTGGAAGATAGGCACTCATATACCGCAAAATGGCTTTAAACTCTTTTGCCTGAGGATAACCTTGAGTAGATTCTCCTGGTTCTGCCTCCTGCATGCTGAGGGTACAGTTGTCCACCACTACAGCTTCTTTGTCTTTAGATCTATGACTCTGAGTTCATGTTTCTAACTTTACTTTTTATGACTAGTTTTCTTTAAAATCTTAAAATTGCTGTCCCTGAAGACACAGGACAAATGCCTTGAGAAGGAAAAGACAGCGATTTGGATGCAGTTGGTAACTAAGTAAAAAGAGTGTATCTTCTGCAAGTTTGAAAATGTGAGTTTGAATCCTCAGCACCTGCATGCATGCTTATAATCCAAGCCCTGGAATAGAATACACAAGGATTGCTAGGGATTGCTGGCCAACACTCCTCGCCAAAACACTGAATTTTAGGTTCAGTGAAAACTGCTTTGGCAATCCTGGGTTTTTTGTTTTTCCATATAAAGTTGATTATTGTCCTCTCAAGATCTGTGAAGAATTTTGATGGGACCTTGATGGGGATTGCATTGAATCTATAAATTGCCTTTGGTAGAATTGCCATTTTTACTATGTTGATCCTCCCAATCCAAGAGCAAGGAAGATCCTTCCATTTTCTGGTATCCTCTTCAATTTCTTTCTTCAATGCCTTAAAGTTCTTGTCAAATAGATCTTTCACTTCCTTGGT
>NW_026067906.1:6092072-6130127 GCF_014885135.2 Alexandromys fortis
GAGGAGAGGGAGGAGGGGGGAAAAGGGAGATGGGGAGGGAAATGGGAGGCGGGGAGGAGGCGGAAATCTTTTTTTTTCAATAAAAAAATTATATTTAAAAAAAATAAAATTGAATCTGTAATCTAAAAAAAAACTGCTACAGGGAATAAAGAAGGAAAAAAAAGAGGGAACTTGAATTTCTCATTTAACCTTCATAGCTTTACACACTGGCTCACACAAAGTATATACCAAATCCTACAAACACACACACACACACACACTCACACACACACACAGGTGTCTGAGCACACACATGCTGAAAAGTAAAATAGAAAGAAAAAGGACATAGATTTGATTCCTGATTCCCAGTATTTAGCTAGTTGTATATTTACTAAGTTATTTAGTCTTTCTAAGTTCTGTCTGTCTTCTCTGCAACTGAACTCTTTCCAAGTTTACTCTCCTTGTTCCATAAGGAGGCTTTCTTCAATTCATGTTCTAGTCTTTTGCCACGATAACCTTTCTATAAAACAAATATAATGCATTGCTATCTTCCTTAAAGACTTTACAGTGTTTGGAGAGCTCCCCAATGTTGTGAGAGCTTGATCCATTTAGTCAACGATATTTGAGGGTGCCTACAACTGGAGAAAGCTAGTTAGTAACTGGAGTGCCACCTCAATACTGGGCAATGGCTGGGAAGGGTCTCCATTTTGAAGCAGTATTTGCTTGGGGAGTGTTTGTGCACAATGCTGACGTAAAGAACACATTCTGTGAAGAAAAGCAGTCCAAATTGGCCTCTGTGAAATTTTGGGAAGTTACTACTGTAACCACAAAATTAGGGTTTCCTTTTCTAGTTCTTGGTCTCATTAGTAAAAGAGTCTTCAAAATGGATTCAGAAGGAGGCCTGGGGACTTTTTGGTAGCTTTGAGCACAGAAATAGGCAAACTGAATGAGGGAAGAAAGGAAGCCATGCCCACTTGTTTAAAAGGTCCCAGGTAGGAGTTCAGAGAAAGAGTGACTAAAAGCAAAGTTTTAGGGAAAGACAAGCTTAACAAAGAGATACATTGCCTAAGCTTTCCCCCTTTTATGTTAGTACACAGGAAAAAATCAGACACACTCTGAAGTGGTACATCCTAGCAATTCTGCAATTGATTGTACAAAAGGCAGGGTTTCTTGGAGGAGAACATATACTATATATCTAAGGGGGTAATTATTTCTCTTCCATATTTCTATCTTGGAAGGATTTCAGAAGAGTGTTCTCTTGTACAGAAAACTGACTCCTCCAGCTTTGTTAGCCTTTGAAGAAGGAGACAATAGTAAATAATGTCCTAAACATACAGGAATTTATTGGAATGACTAACAGGATGCAGTTCAACCATGGTTAGTTATGAATGGAAAGCCCAAGAACCTGTTCAGTCCCATGAGGTTGCGTGTCTCATCTGGTCTTCTGGGATCTCGGAGATGGAAATTACTGTGCTGACTGATGTGAGGGCAACAGATGAAGAATGTAGACTTCCTTCTTCCACTGTCCTTATATAGTCTTCAAGTGGAAGGTGTGGCACAGAGGAAAGGTGTGCCTCCCAGGCTCAAAGTCAGAATTAAAGGCCTGTGTCATCCAGCCTCGAGATTCACATCAAAGGCGTGCTGTCTTCTTGCCTCAAGATCCAGATCACAAATGCATCTCCATTTCTGGATTAGAGTCCATTCCGTATATAGCCACATTGACAATCAAGAATAACAGCCATCAGAGGAATATATCAGAATTCGGTGTCTCAGAGATAGGGAGGGATTTTTTTCTCTCTGGCCTTAATGTATCCTACAACATTATCCCCTCAAAGAATAAATCTAACTAAAATCATTTAGAATTGAGCTGACATTGATGGAATACAGCTGACCACCATGAAAACCAAGAGGTAAAATTCCAGGGAGGTTTATCTGAAGAGACCAGTGTCTAGCGTGAAATTTCAGTCACTTCATCATGTTGAAGATACAGAAAGGGACTAGGAAGCAGAAATTTCCTCTAACATTCCTGGCACGCAGCAAAGATATTCTTGAAACTGTTGCTTTCAAGGTCCCTGAGCTGAGCTGCCTAAGCAGTTTCTTCTGCCCTCATCAATATGAGCAGCTGTACATGTTATTTCCGGTTATGCAATCTCTTCCATAAAAATAAGGGCTGTCATAACCTCCGTTCTATTGCTGTGAGAAGACATCATGACCAAAGTATTTAATTAGGGAACTGCATTTGGTTTCAGAGGGTCAGTTTTTTGTCACCATGGCAGGAGCATGGAGACAAACAGGTGCAGTGTTGGAGAGCTAGCTGAGAGCTACACTCTGACCTATAAAGGAGGGGGTGCAGAGACAGAGACAGACGGGGGAACTGGCATGAGATTTGAAACTCAAAGCTGACCCTTCAGTGACACACCTCCTCCAACAAGGACACACCTTCTAATCTTTCTCAAACAGTTCACCAGACTAAGCATAAAAATATATGAGCCTATAGGGGCTATGCTCATTAAAACCATCGCAGAGGCTATGCCGATAAAATACATGAAAATCAGGTTCTCTTAATTGGTCAAAGTTCATTCCCATTCAAAGACTGGGGTTTCCAGGGCAAAGTAACAACAACTCTGGGTGGTATATCATAGTATTGCTTGGTTAGCACATGATTGTGAAAAATTCCTTAATCTGGAGCCTTATTAATGACCTTACCTCTACACTCATTGTTTTTCTTTATTTGCCTATTTGTTTGGTTCTATAAAGTTCACTATTTTCATCTATAGTGTGGGGACATTTGTATTGGTATTAGGAAGAAAGGAGTTAAAGCAAGCTAATATAGTGTGATAATCATTCAGTGTTTCAATGATAACGAACTCCACTGTACTATATACCCTTCTTTAGAACCTTCTGGTATGCTTAAAAGCAATGTTCTGTATCTCTTGCTCTTCAGATATAGGAACACAGCAAAAAATAAACCTAAGCACACTGCACATGATGTCAAAAGCAGCAATGTAAAATGAAAAGTCATTTATGGTCTATCAGAAGTCTCAGGGTATGCAGAAACAAATAAAGAGAAAGTATCTTTTGCAAGAGGCCATGTGTCATTAATTATATTTCAGTCTTTACTATCAGCCGAGGAAATTATTAAAAGCACTAGTAGTGAGCGGTCCTGGAAGACATATAAATTACATTTTATGTGAATCTGAGTATGTTTAATAGAAAATTTACATTTATTAACAAGGTAAAATGATCACTTTTGAAGTATTAGATAACCATACAAATTAGGCATGTATTTTTCATAAAAGACAAATACTAGCCACATGTTGTGGTGACTTCAGAGAGAACTGTAGACCCAGGTGGGCATTGAATTTGATTCTGAGCTTGGCCTCCAGTCCGGCGGTAATGTCCACACCCCACAGAACCTCTACAGAGCCCAGGTATCTATAAACCCCCAAACTGGATAGAGCTTATTAGTGTTTGGGAGTCTGCAGAGAAACCAGAGACTGCAGAGCCAGGGTGAGGAACAGACTTAACGCCTGATTCAGCCCACAGGTGTTCAGAGTTCCACACATCCTAGCAGCTCCAGTAAAAGCCTGAGAAAGCAGGGAAAGACTCTACATAAGGCCATGTGTGTGTAGAGAGTTCCACAACTCACAGGGAAAGCTGAAGATCCATAACTGACATAAGATTATACCTGACCATTAGAGAAAAACCCAACTCAGCACATCAACACTACATAGCAGTCACATAGAGTCAAAGTTTGCTTCAACCTGACTAGGACTCTTCTGCTGAACACTCCCAAAAGCAACACTGGGGGAAAAAAGTAACTAAACTTTTAAACATACCAAAGGAAAAAAAAGGATAGAAAGAAAAGAAGGAAGGAAAGAAGGAAGGAAGGAAGGAAGGAAAGAAAGAAAGAAAGAAAGAAAGAAAGAAAGAAAGAAAGAAAGAAAGAAAGAAAGAAAGAAAGATTATACCTCCATCTCCCTTTTAAGTGAGAACCTCATGCATTGTCAGGTGCCCTTGAATTCACTATGTTACTGAGGGTGGCTTAGAAAATTAATCATACTGGCTCCTTATTCCAATACTAGAATTATTGCCCCGAGTCACAACACATAGCTTAGTTTCTATGTTTTTAAATGATTTTTATTTTTTATGTGTTTGAGCATTTTGCCCACGAGTGTGTCTGTTGAAAATGCAAGCCAGAGAGGGCATAGGTCCTCAGACTGGAGGTTTAAGGCACCATAATGTTGCTGAGTGTACCTTAGCACAGACACATGAGGTAACACTACAGAAAGAGAAACTGCTGACCCAGTCCCCACCAGAGGAAAAGGATGGAAAGTCACATCAAACATCATTAATATGGATGCTGGAAATTTTATATAGCAGTAGGCTTTATGGTACCAAGTCTAGACAGGTAAGCAATCTGAAATATGCACAGTAGCTTTGCTTCAGAAACCACATTTTCTCTCTGAACACAATTCTCTCACAATAACCTTTCACGACACAGAAATAAGTGAAGGACCAAAGTTCTGCAGCCAAGTTGGGTAAGCATCCTGAAAGACGTGCAGTAGTACCTTTGCCTGAGAAAATAGTTCCTCAAGGGAACTACCAGGGTGCCTGCAGCCTGGTATCACCTGTGAGAAGTTAGCTCCTTAAGAAGGGGTTTTATTTACACGTCAGAAACTCTTCAGAATCGTGCCTCTGAGGCCCCATGTTCATTTCACTACATAGTGGTATAGAATAGCTGGTTTCTGAACTAACCTAACCAGGCAGAATGACTGTAGGCCATGTCTAATACATGTAGTGCCTTGCTGAGTGTGGTCACACAGAAGGGAATTCTGGGTGTTCCTCAAACTGTTGTCCTTAGAGCTAGGTCAAGTCGCTTTTGTTACTTCATCTATGGATGCTTGCTGAAGAGGCTCCAAGGAACACCAAGGCTTCAACCCTTGCTCTAGTGAAAGCAAGGCACTGCTATTTCTGAAAGCATCCTAAAAATAGAAAACTGCAATAATGTCAATAAAACTGTTTTATAGAACACTTTCTTTAGATGTTGAACTTAAGCAAACAAAACATTAAGACTCAAGACTAGATGGGGAATGGTCTAAAAATCAATCTTAGCCTTACAAAGCATAACAATTTAAGGCAAGTGTTCTAACCCTTTTATTGAAATTATATTTTATAATTTTAACCAAATTTTTAATGATCTTTTATTGTTTTTTATTAAGCTTTACATTTTTTTTCTGTTCCCCTGTCTACCTCTCCCTTCCCCATTCAACCCTCTCCAATGGTCCCCATGCTATCAGTTAACTCGGGAGATCTTGTCTTTGGGAGATCTTGTCTTTTACTACTTCTCATGTAGATAGATCTATGTATGTCTCTCTTAGGGTCCTCATTGTTTTCTAGGTTCTCTGAGATTATGATTTGTTCGCTGGCTTTCTTTGCTTTGTGTTTAAAAACCACTTATGAGTGAGTATATATGATAATTGTCTTTCTGGGTCTGGGTTACCTCATTCAAAATGATATTTTCTAACTCCATCCATTTGCCTGCAGAATTCAAGTATTTTTTTGTATAAACATAAGGATATTTTTAATAAGAATGGAAAATGTTGAAACTAAAACAGTTATCAAAATATAAATATACTTCTCAAAAGCATGAAATTATTGCTACCTTATGAAAAACAACAGTATAATATGATAATAATTATACAAGCTTCAGTTTTCAAAATGTCAGTCTCTCCAATTATCCTAATAATTAAAACAATTACTTTACCTTCTATTTTACATTTTCTCAAGAAAAGCTACATTATTTTCTTACATTTTAAACTTAATTGATTAATAAATTTT
Source organism: Alexandromys fortis (assembly GCF_014885135.2). NCBI lineage: Eukaryota > Metazoa > Chordata > Mammalia > Rodentia > Cricetidae > Alexandromys > Alexandromys fortis. The sequence continues at coordinate 6,097,893 of NW_026067906.1, forward strand.
AAAAACAGAAAAATAGTGTAAGAAAATGCAAAGGGGGTATAATGCTATTGTCATCATCTATAATTAACACAGCTGCAGTTTTTAAACTAATTAGATATCTACAACATTCATTATGGTTTCTAGCTCATATCCACCTGTGCTTGTCAGAGCACAAATTGGTGGTTTTTTTTACCAACTTAAATAAAATAAGTAAGCAGCAATGCCATAACAAAAATAATAATGTCAAAATCTCATTTTACAAATAAAATACATTTTAGTTTGAAGAATAAACTCTGTGAGTGTGTGTGTAAATTTTAGATTTCCTCTATAAAATATTATAGGAAAACATATATTTTAACTTCAGTCAAGGGGGACTTGACAGTGTATGCTTTTGGATATAAACATCACTGGGAATATTTTCATTAGTAAACACTTAATAGAGCTTCCCAATATCTTGAAATACAAGCTTTTAGACTAATTGAAAAGCAAAGAAAGGAAGATAGAGAAAAGGTAGGGAAGAAAAAGAGATAATCTTTGTTGTCTTAAGTAGACCAAGACTGAATAACACCATGAAATAATACCTCATCTTCAACTATAGTTATCTTACATATTTTAATTTTAGTTTGAATAAAGTGGGGCATCCTCTGACAAGTATAACCTGTATAGTATCATATTGCATTACTAATATTACAATAAGGTTCTTATTATTGCCAAGATAAGTAGGATTGTCTGGAAAGTCACTATCATTGAAACCATTATGCTTCATTAATTAACTGTTATGCAATAAAGACTGATATGCAAAGGCAGAAGTGCCCATCTATGTTTTTGATAGAGCATGCTCAAGTCAATACATCAGGGGAATTACCAAAAATAAATGAATTTAAATTAGTTCACTTAATACTAAGTGTCAATAGGCTTAAGAATGAATGAGAATAATATAAAATATTCCAAATATAATCCAATAAAAAGAGGTTATTGCTATGCTTTGAATGTTCCCTCCTACAAATACAAGGATCTTAATGGATTTTGGAACTGTATTAGGAAGCGAGTCCTTTGTCTATACCTTATTGTGGATAGGTCATGACGATTTCATACTAGAAAACATACTTAATGCAACGGTCTTAAAGAGCAAGTTCATTTGTCTGTGTTCTCTCCTGCTATCTCTTTGTCTTTGTATTCTCCACCATAGGAATGTTGAATACAATAAAATCAGGATGACAAATATATTTTTTCTTTCATTATGTAAGCACGATATTATACCTGTGCATATGCTATATATACAACTTCATGTCAGAATAGAATCAAGACTAGCGAGATTTGGGGCTGGGAAAGGACAGGATAATTGGTGTAAATATGATCAAAGTACAACTTAAAATCAAAAGAAAATATCATGTCAAAAATCACTTAGTACAATGAATACGTGTTAATAAGTTTTAAAAGAAAAATGTGGTTTGACATCCAAATACTTCCCTGTCCTTGCTGCCATTAAGTGAATGTTGGAGTGTGAGTATTTGGCATCTCTTTCACAAATGCTTTCTGACTCAGTTCTTTTCTCAGTATTTGAGCATTTCAGTACGAGCTATCCTAGGTTAAATTGACTATCACAAATTATTTCTGGTCAAAGTAGGTTCATTCCTTAACAGGAATTAGTATGACATCATATTTGTGGCTCTATCATAAACTAAAATATTTCTCATCCATGCCTTTATTGGATTGGGCTATGTTATTTTAATTCATATTATTTAACTTACCTACATATATTTAATTCATCAGAATTATTTATTTATTGTTACCAGTGAGAAAAGTTTCTTCTCCTTAGAAAAGAATGAAGTAAATGAATTAGCATACATAATTCTATCTGAATGAGAAATGGTTTTAATTAATGTTAAATGTGATGTTAGATTCATCAGACTACTTAGCCTTCCCCAGGACAAATGCATAACAGCTACACGGATTGCTGAGGGCTACCATGACAAATTACAACAAATTGAATGGCTAAGCACAACAGAAATATATTTGCTAACATCACCAGAAGCTAAAGGTCTAAAATGAAAACAGTGTCCTTTTCCCTAGAATCTAGTTATCAGTCTTGGCATCTCTTTACTGCCAGATGCCTGACTTAAGCCTCTGCCTCTATGGCATTTTTCTTTGTCTGATCCTGACTCAACACAGATACTGTCCTTGGGGTGCACATCTATGTCTGTGTCTCAGATTTATATAGATATGTCATATTTAATTAGATCCTGGCCTTAACATGATCACATCTGTGAAGACAGTATTTCCAAATACAGGTAGCCTCACAGTCACCATAGGCTAGTGGTTCAACCTGGTAGGGGTGGCAAATTCAACATGTTTGTCTCATAGTAGATTGTTGGCATAAGGCGCTTCTCTACTCTAAATAACTCCGCATTGTGAAAACAGTAGCTTCTTAAGAAGGGCCTAGGACTGAGAGGTTTCAATTTATAAATTGTCTAGGAGGTAATCCCATGCCTGATGTGCCTGCAAACAGTGTTATCTGTTTGGCACCACCCTGCAATGCCAACTGATGAATGACATAACAGAGTAGAACAGGGGTCACCATGTAAACATATTCGGGAAATTGAGATTGTAGGAGCATATTGCACATTAAAATCATATAAAGAAACCAGTCCCCACAACTAATTGGATACTGTGGGCTATAAAACTGTGTAGGTCCTTCATTTGGATGTTATAATAACTAGACACCCACACTAAGATGACAATGGCTCGCCACTGTCCTGTTATCTAATATCTGGTATGTGCATCAAAGACCTATGAGCAGAGACCTTCCAAAGTGACATCACTTCCAAGTGACATTATTTTGCCTTGGTCCTAAATCTTGATGACCTTTCAGCTGCCCTCTGCCCATCCTCCTGTTCTCAAAGGTGGGAATTATTGCATTTATATTGCATTGTATTATAATATATTGAATGAATATGTTAGAGCTCTCCAGCTCTATATCCAGTTCTGCCCTTTTATGTCACATCTAGACTCTGCTCTCTATGTTTGGTCTCCACCCTGAGTACACAGAAACATGGCCAGACAGCAGCAGCTTTTTCTCTGACATGGCATAGAGTTTCTTATCCTAACAATATACACTCCATTCACATCCCAACAGCCTACTTCCAAAACCTCTTAAACCTCTGTGACAGCCTCTTTAACCTGTATTCATTCCATAAATCCAATCTGTGTATGTATGTATGTATTTCTTTAATTGAAAATAGATTCTTTTCTCATACAATACATCCCAACCAACCAAATTTTCCCTTCCCACCACTTCTCCTAGCTCCCTCACACACCTACCCTCTCACCTAGATCCACTCCCCTTCCATTTCCTCTTCAGAGAAGAGCAGGCCTCCAAGAGACAACAGCCAAACAAAAAAGAATAAGTTATAATGAAACAAGGCTAAATCCTTCATGTCAAGGTTGGACTGCAGCTGAGACTCCTTTCCTCCTAAATCCATCTTTATATAAATATATTTACTTTATGATATGAGCCATGTAATCTGAGAGTTAGTGTTAGTATTTAAGATTGGAGTTAAACAATTTTTGCTATGGGACGGATTATCAAAGACTGTAGAATTGACTAGGAAATTGCTGTCTTTGAAGTTATCATACTTTGTCAATTTATGCTTGTCCAATGAATTCTGACATTATGGAAAGACAACAACATTATCATATTGGTATATGATTCTGGGTTAGTGTACTCATGGCACAGGTATAAAATAATATTCGTATAACTTCAAAAAGTCTATGTAACAGCTGTTTTCATAATTTAAGAAAACATAATTTGTACTTGTCAAGTTTCAACATGTAAAAGCCTCCTAGAGTTTGGCATTGAATTAACAATTTGGATTTGAACAAGCTACCTATATATAGTATATATATATTACTGTCTAGGCTCTCTTTTCCCTAGACAATCTTTTTTTTTTTGTCTTTCATTTTAAAGCTTTTCATCAGAAACTGACAGCTACTGTGACATTTCAGTTAATGGTCCAAGCCAGGTCCATTTAATCAATAATAGAACCATACTAACTACAAATTATAGAGGATAATCAAGCAAGCCCAAAAGAAATAAAACTGATTTTATACAAAACATTCACTTGTTTCTCTTCACCTACAACCTTGAATCAGCTATTCAATTCCTATGAAAATAAATTTTTAGATGTTTATTTATCACCTTTTTATGTTTTTCCTTAAAAGTTATAACATCTCTACATGATGTCACATTGTTACAGGATAAAAGTTTGAGCTGCAGCTGTGAAAACTAAAACAGTAATATGTCACATTGATGGCATGTAAAATTATTGATAAGTATATAAATATTCAAGGATATGCTCTTAATTCTTTGACACAAATGACAGCTGATTTGTTATCTCAATCTAAATTGCTTTGGACCAAAGAGTGAATGATTAGATCAATAGCTTACATCTACTGGAAATATTAAACTGCCACAAGATTAAATCTGCCTAATAGTATCACTTATATTTTGCATACTTTTAAAATGTCATTCAAAATGCTTTATAGCCACTGCAAGTTATGCATGATGTCATTTATAACAAAGTAATGCACAGAATCGTAGCACACAAATGTTTGATATAAATAATATTGAATATATTTCCATCTGCTGGTGTACCACGAGTCTAAAGTAAAATCAAATAATAGGCATCTTTTGTATTTTCATTTGAATCTGTCATGTTAAAAGGAAAATATATTACCAGACGTGCAAGAGGAGGAATTACATAAACACTCATCAAAACGACTTCCTTCATGCTACAATACAAAGATAGATAAGTGTCTGAAATGTTCTAAACATTATATTCTATTATATTCTAACCTGATACCTATCTCAAATTCTTGGGTTTCATTTTCATTTTATCATGATTTTTACCACACCTGCATCATTTGGCATTACTGTCATTTCTGGCTAATCTGTTCTTATTATCATTCTCAGTCTTTCATTTTTCAGCATGCTCTAGGGGCTGATTTGCCCTATCATGTTAAACCAACAGAAACGTCAACCTGGGTAACTTTTGTCTATTCCCAAATAATGATGTCTTTTATGGATAACTTGTGCAATGCAATATTGTGATATCAAAATATATACATACAGTGGGAATTAATCTATACATAAACTAATTATTATTTAGTGTAACTTAATTTTTACATAAAACTAGTTATTGCTAACTGTGAATTAATTTCTAGATAAAACTAATTATTGTTGTACTAATGTTTAGGATATTGCAATTAAGTCTACAAAAGGTGAAGATATAGTGAGTCATGAATAAATGACAGTCTTTGGTAAGCAACTTTCAGTCAAGAAATAACATCTAGAAAAATTCCTAAATGTACTACATGACTCTTGTAAATTTCTACTATCCCACACTCTCTGAATCCCAAACTCTGCCAAACATTTCACTAATTAGATTTCCTTTCTTTTGCCCAAAAGGCTTCCATTATTTTTCTTCTTCCTTTTATTGTAATTGACCATGAAATAATATACTTGATTGATGTTTCTTTTCTTTCTAAAACATTTATTCATTTCATTTGATGTGGCAGTGTTTGACTGCATGTGTTCTTTGTGTTCTTTGTGTTCCTAGATGACCAAAGATAGAATCTGATCTCCTGGACTTGGTGTCAGAGATGGTTGTAGATGACCATGTTTTCATTGGGAATCAAACAGTTAAAGATCAACTCAAAATGGATTAAAAATCTCAGTGTAAGAGCAAAGAATGAAACCACTAGAACAAAATCTAAAGAAAAATTTCAAAACTCTGCTAAAGGTAATGGTGGTTTTGAAAGGATTCTCTATTACCAGAAACAAAAGCAACATCTTACTGGCGTGATAATATCAGACTAAAATCACATCTTACAGAGAGCTAAACAGCTAGCAACTGGAAAAAATAATGTAGAAAGTAGAAAATATTTTCAAACTCTTACCTTCTGGAGTTAATATTTACAACATTCATATAACATACTCAAAAATTTTTAAAAATTCAATTTAAAAAGGATAATTATATGCTAAGGTTCTTATCCTAAATAACAATAGAGTCAAACTGTATGCCAATCTACTTATGAACAAAGGAATTAGGATAAATATATACAAACTTTTAAATGTGGAAAGTTAAAGGTGATAAATTTAAATCTACTAGATCTTTATGGTTTGGTATCAAAATGAATTTGATAATCTTTACATAATTAATAGATTTTTTTGTGGAATGATTTCTAGTTGCAATAAAACTCTGAGCATCCAGTTTCCTCGGGAGAAAAATGCCACACCCTCTTATGCAAGTGGAAACTTACAAATAGCAACCAATTATCTATAATCAATTTAATTTCTTCTAGACCACAGATTTGATGACTCATTTAGCCATTATGTAAACTATAATTTAAAAAATAAACAGTAATCTTTTCTAAACCACAGTGACAGTTACTAAAATCTTTTAAGTACTGCCCAAATACGTTTCATACCAATATCATTTATGAATATCACAATGAGCTAATACAATGTAAAATATAAAAAAGGATTAAATGGATTATTGTAGAAACAAATTACCAATTATAATTTCCTTACTTAAGGAGGAGCATATATTAAATATAATATTTTTCTGATTTAAATATTCACATTGGACTTCAAGAAAAATGAATAATAATACATATTGATACAATAAAAATATAAATGAGTTGGTTCTTTGAAATGATTATATAAGACTGGCAAATTCTTAACTGAATTAACCTGAAGTCACACAGGTACTATTATCCCACAGTAAAGAAAACAAATCAAGAAATTTGCAGGGGAAATGGATTTACTTAGAATGTATTATATTAAGCAATGTGATCCAAATTAATGGGTGAAAAAATTCCAGCACGTTCTCCTTTAAATCTTGAACATATCTTACAGTACATACCTAGTTATATGGATAAAGTTGTGTAACTGTGGATTTATTATAAAATATAGAATGGAGGCCAACAATGTACATCAAGTAAGGATAATATTTAATGAGGAAGGATGAAATGAAAGTAAAGGACATATGGGGCATAAATGAGGATGTAAAACTAATTATAATTTTATTTTCAAATAAGCCAGAGTTATGGGATTCTGTAGTAGATAAATGAATATTGATATAAATCTCTCCCATCTCTTCACACCAACTTTACTATTATTCCAGAAGTTCACTGGGATGGACACAGTTTACTGCTGGGCTGTGTAGCTTAACATGTGGTGTTTTACTTGTGAATTAATTACAAAAGGTTATTAAAAATTAAAGCAAATACTAAATTCATATAATTATATATAAACAATCAATTATCACAACAGCTATCAATTTAGAAAATCAACAGACATTAATTTAAAACCTATAATCCACTAAGTTGGAAATTTAAAATAAATGACTAGATGAATCTGAACTACCCAAGTTACACTAATATTAAATCAATAATACAAACATTGTATAAGCAGCAAGAAGACTAAGATATTATATATAAACTAAAAATGCTCAGGCCAAGAATTCACAGCAGAATTCTACCATATCTTTAAAGAAGATCTACAAGCAATACTTCTTATGTTATTCCATAATAAATACATAGACACACTTCCAAGCTCTTTTCATAAAATCAGTTTTCATGTGATACAAAAATCTGATAAATCCCAACAGATAGAGAAAAGAACAGACCAGTATCACTAACATAAAAGAAAAATTCTCAATAAATTTATTTTCAACCAATTACACGCCAGCATCAGAAAGATCATGATTAGGTTAGTTTCAGGGATGGTTCAGCGTCCCCAAAGAAATGAAGTGAAATTATCTTTGTTTGCAGATTATGTGATTGTCTCCATGAGAGACCCTAATCACTTTACAATAAAACTCAAACTCAGAAAAGCAGCAAGATATAAAAAATTTAAAGCATAATAAATATCAACAGTCTTTCCACTTACCAATGACAAAGACACAGAGAGGCAAAAAACAGGAAGTCACCATTACTGATGATACCACCTTGCTTGGATGCATGGTGAGAGAAACCAAGCTGAAACTTGGGAATTTCATCTCTGTTGGCTAGCCTTCAAAGTACCACAAGACAGTATTTAGACTATTGAGTGAGAAACATCACATACAGTCTTGTTTAGCTGTGACCCTAAAAAACACGATAAGAATCACCCAGCTAATGTGTGCCCACTTGTACGATAGTGGCATGGCATTTTTATGAGGGTAGCCAGCACTCTCTGATTTATTTTGAGGAACTCATCAGGATGGAATCCAAGCTCGATACTAAATATATGCCTTGTGAGGTCCTAGATTTTAATGGATAACTTACTACTATTGTTTCACTGAATTCACATGGAAATAAGTATCTTTCTTAATACTTATGTTTATAGCTCAAGACAAGTGTTGTTCTCAGAGAAAACTCTGTCTTACAATGGATGGCCGCAAAAGTCTCACAGCTGCTCTGGGTGTTGAAAGGGAATCCTACCTGAGTGCTCAGCGCCGAACAAGACATGTTTACCCACCTCCTTCAAGGCTCAGAGAAAACTGCAGAAGAAAGAGTTGAAAGACTGTAAGAGCCTGTAGATTCAGAGGAGGAAGGTGAAGTCCTTATTTTTCAGGTGTGACAGTTATTGGGGCACGTATTTACATTATCTGTAGTGGCCTATATTCACACTGCCACAAGCATATCACTGGGGCTAGAGAGATGAGTCCTATGTTGAGGGCACTGGCTATTCTTCCAGAGGATGCAGGCTGGTTTGCCAACACCCACATAGTGTTTCACAAACATCTCCAACTCCAGTCCAGTTTCAGGGCATACCCTTTTCTGTCCTCTATGGACACTGGACCCAAGCAGTGCACAGACATACATGTAAGCAAAAACAATCAGACACATTAAATTACATTTTTTAAAAAAGGCATGCATGGGGCAGGCCTTATTGACTTCTGCTTCTCCCTAACGAGCTACTGACTACCACGAGATTTTGGGAGTAGAAGAAAAATTGTCTTCTGTTGTGTACCCACAGGTGAGTCCACTTGGTTCCAATGGCTAGGTCAAATGATTAACAGATGCCCCTGGTTAAACTCACTCACAAAACAAAAAGCTATGACAGTGGAAGAGGATCAGTAAGGAGGAGGGGTGTCCCTAATGAAAGGAGGAACATAAGAGAGGGGGCGTGAGAGTGATAAGTACATTTCCACAAACATGAAATTGTCAAAGAATGCAGCAAAAACAACGTACTTTTCCAACCCTTGAAAGATGATATAGTTTAAGAAAAAACACCATTTAAATGAGGACACAAATATTTTACATAGAAATAAAGATAAGCAGAAATGCCTTTGTCCACTAAACATTAAATGTTTACATTAAGCATTAATAACAATAGTATGCTCATAGGAGAAGATTGTAATAATATGTATTTAATTAGAATTCAATAGCAAAATATAGCTTGAGCTAAACAGATTGTTCTGAAGATCATACTAAAATACTGCCATGACTAGTAGGAAAATTCTTTATGTCAGAGATTGCTTCAGTGAGTAATACTACAAGCCCATTATTAACTATGCTGTTAGATTTCCATTAGTTAAACAAGACAGTGTATTAATATACCAACAAGTCATTGGAGTAATGAAAAGACCAAGCAATAGATCTTAATAAGTACATACTATATTTTTTAGATCTGAAATTAATAGATAAAAGATGATTCATTCTATAAAATATCTTGGAAAAACTAAGTGACTACCTATATAAATAGAGCTCCTATAATATACAAGGAAGATTTCAAAAATGAATCAAATATTTGAATGTCAAATGTTAACAGCAGCATGCTGTAGATCTGGGAAATAAATGACACTAATTCTCTTTAGTAAAACCAGAATGTTCTGGTAATTAGAGAATCTAATTTCCTACTTCTTAACCTGCAGTACATATTTGAGCATTTTGCAGCTGTCCATTTCCATTTGAATTTCTCTCTAATCTTTTGCTAAGTGACTTCTGGGATCAGCCAAGGCTGTAGGCAGGCACATGGTTGACTTCTCCAGAAACTCACTATGTTAAGAACTAAAAAGTGTCACTGAGCAATAGGGGGGGAAAAAAGGAATTTTCTAGACTTTTCCAGAGGCTTTAATGAGCGCAATACTTGGGTCAGCTGTGTGTCTGTGAGAACCTCTGCCTTGAATCCACCTTACAATGAAAACAGTGTTGATAAACAGCAATTTTCTGAGGTAGGTCTTAGAAATTTTGAGAAAGTCTGTGTTATTTGGATCTTATCCAAGCTAAGGATAATCCAAGATGAGGTTGTGTCTGTTTAGATATTTTAATTGGCATACATTCCTTGTTTATGGTACTGGACCTCCTAATGATAATTTTCATATAAGTATGCAAGGCACTTTGAATTTATTATCTCCCCCACAACAGACACCTTCTTTTTCTCCTGGTGTGTGAGGTCCTTCTGTCTATGTGTTGCTTTTATTGGTTAATGAATAAAGAAACTGGCTTGGTCTATACCAAGGTAGAACTTAGGCGGGAAAGCTAGGCTAAATGCTGGGAGAAATAGGGCAGAGTCAGGGAGAAGCCATGAAGCTTCCACTGGAGACAGATGTGCTAAAACTTTTCTGGTAAGCTGTGGCCTTGTGGTGATGCACAGATTAATGGAGATGGGTTAAATTAAGATGTAAGAGTTAGCAAATAAGAAGCTAGAGCTAACGGGCTAAGCAGTGATTTAAATAATGTAGTTTCTGTATTATTATTTCGGGAGTCTGTACAGCCGGGAAAACAAACAAGCAGCCTTACTATATACAACATTCTCCCTCTCCTCTTCCTAGTGGTTTCCTTTATTCTCCCATTGTAGGGTTTCTACTCTCAAGTCACATAAACACCTGTGATTATGATTTTATATGTCTATATAATAGTTAGGATTCACAACTGTTTAAAAAATGCAATACTGTAGTGATCCAGGAAAGACAGAATATGGTCTTTGGAAGCATGTTGGGAGCTAGGGTAGTCTTTTTAAAAAGTTTCTATAGAAAAGAAAATCTGGGACTTGATGGTAATGGCTTTTGATCCTCGGACTTTGCCTTGGCATTTTGGCAAGGATCCCACGGAAGTTCCACCGATGGCTTTGAATGGGAAGCAATCACCTGTGCCTAGCTAACAAAACCACAACAGAGATTTCCAGTCACCAAGGAGAACAGGAGCTCTGACCCCACAATGCACTTGGCACCCCGTGTCTCTCCAGTATGCAAGGGAGAACAGAGAGGTCCTTCGACTCACACACCACGGTAGTCCTTCTTATTCAGGTCTGACACTGGAGAGATGATCGGGCAGCATCTGAGAAGTGGCCCCAGCTGCTCCTAGAGAAGGGATACTCTGAAGTCTAGGCTCTCAGTTCTGACTAGGGCAGCCTGGCGCGCAGGTGATCAGCTCACAGGCTGACATTGTTAATGAGAATAGGCATCATGCCCGCAAGGAGAAATCCTACCCTCATGCTTGACCTACCTTTCCCGCCCAATCCCAGGGATGTGGGAGGGGTGTCTTCTTTACCATCCTGTTTGTTTCTAAATAGAAGAAGTGAAGTTTTCAAGCTATGTGAGATTGGGGGATGGGAGTAGGAAAGCTGGGCTGGACTAGAGAGTTCCAAGGCAAGCTCACTAATGCTGTGGTGGTGGTGGGGGGGGGGGGCGGTCAACAGAAACCAAACAAGCCTCCTTTCCTGGATCACTACAGTGAAGTATCACAGTTGTATAGTCCCCAATCTGGCCTTAGCTTGCTGGGATAAAGCTTTATATTGTATTTTGTAAGGCATAGATTCTATATCGTAATGTCCTATGTAAAAGAAAAAAATAATGAAATTGTAAATTTTATTGTTTTAACATGTATGCATGTTTAGTGATGTTTACATTTTGAAATAAAATTTATGATTCATTAAAAATGTAATACTTGTCTTTCTGAGACTAATAATCCTTTTTTAAGATTATATCCAGTTGTATCCATTTTCCTGTAAAAGTCATAACTTTGTTTTTTATGATATATAACCATTCCAACGTATATAACCACATTTCTCTTTCTACTCCTCTATAGATGGATGCTTACACTGGGTTCATAGCTTAGGTACCATGACAAATACCACAGTAAATCAGTCATGCAAACATATATGAGATATACTGATTTATAGTCCATTGATCAAAGGCTCAGGAGTTTTCTTTCTATTGGCAATATTCTCCCACCCAGGTGTTAATAAGAAGCCATACAGTCAAAGAACAAGAATAAGGCTTCAGTGGACCCCCAATTATTGGAAGACTGTTAAAGGCTAGGGACAGATCTCTCATCCCTTCTTTAAGTCCCAAGGCTACAAACCAAGTTTTCATTGTAATGAGACAATGTTTTCATTATGTAATTATAAGCTGAAACATGATTTTTTACAAGTCTATGTAAAAGGGAGTATAAAACAAGTCAACGATATCCTTATAAGTTCTGCTACCTACCAAGAACAGTACGTTTGAAATTGTACAATTGGGGGCATTGATTGGAGAAAATAAATCTCCTTTGAGTTTGCATCCTGCAGAGTGCCGAGTTTCTACCAAACCCAATAATCTATATGTAACTAGAAAAAAATATTTTGAACTATAAGTGTCAGGACATGATATTCAAAATGTCTCTAGTTGAAAAAATCTTGAAAATTTTAAAATAACTTTTAAAGAAAAATCAATAATGTAAAGAAAGCTAGTAGTCATCTAAAACAACTTATACTAGAACTTGTTTATTGCTATAACAAAAAAGCCTGATATAAAAATTGATGCAAAAAAAACTTCTTTAAACTCAAGAATATCTGCAGGTAGATATGTATTGCACACACAATTCATCACAATTTGGAAAGGTAAAAGTCAACTAATTTAGTTTTGGAGAAAAGGGTTTTAAATTCTTAAGCAGCTCCCTCATAATTTAGTGTTTAATTCATACTAGACTACAGACAACATACAAATAGAAGTGATAACAATGTAGACAATTAAAAAAAGACTCACACCCACCTACACAATAACATCTGAGGAATACAAAAATCCTGTTCAGACTGAGAAATATATTTTCCATATTCTATTTATGGACTCATTCTTAAATTATAACTACTAAAATGACTCTCTGAAACTGGAATAATAAATTTGGAGCACAAAGTTATTTATAAAGATGAACTGAATCAGTATATTAATAAACAATGCAAAAGCTATCACATAGCAAACAAGCATTAACTGTAAGTAAAGATGATTACTGTTAATGCCTCAATTCAGTTTATTAGATGAGATACTTGAGACCTGACTGAATACTTGCGGTAGAGAATTTGAAGTTGTAGATTCTAGCTAACTGAAATAATAAGGAATACATGACATTGAATGAGACAATATTTAGATAATAGTAGGTAGATCATAACTCCTCATTTCCAATGAGCAAGTCTCTTGGGAAACCTAAACCAAACTGATAGGATAGTTCAAGTGATGTTTGGTCTACATAAAAGGTCTTATACAAGTTACATTGTTTTAGCTTTATAACAACACTGATAAAAAGAAATACTATGGAAATAGACAAGTGAAATTGATATAGGATCTGTGAGGAGGCAGATACTGCAATGCTGCATCATAACAAGGAACTTCAAGAATTATAGGACTCTTATTTATTGTTGTATTGCCATGAGGTGACACCATGACCTACGCATTTTATAAAACACATCATTTTATTGGGTGGTTGTTGACAGTTTCAAAGGTTAAGTTCATTACCATCAGGGTAGAGAACAAGGTGGAAGGCAGGCAGATAGGCAAGCAGGCATGCAAGCCTGCTAGAGGAGGATCTGAGAGTTTCACATCTGATCTATAGGCAGCAGAAAGAAGTGGGGGTACTGACATGGGCTTTAAACAACGTCAAAGCACACCACCAGTGATATACTTCCTATAAGAAGATACACTCCCTCCAACAAGGTCACAGCTACTCTAACAAGGCCATCCTTCTTAATTCTTCTCAAACAGTTCTACTAAATGGGACCAAACATTCAAACATAGAAGTAAATGGGGGCCATTCTCATCCAAACATCTCCAACAGACAACCACCAATTGCAGGAAAGATAAGATTTACCTTACATTCTTCAGAGATATCCAGGTGATGCCCACATCTTGGTCCTGGACTTTAACCATCCATATCTGTAACAAACAGAGTTCTGTTTAATCACATAGAACTGTATTACAAAACTTAAAGAGTACATACCGACTTCTGTTAAAGAGATCTGCAGAGCAAGTGAACGCCTCTAAAATTGAAGTTGTGATTTTATCTGCCCAGTGTTACTTAATTTGTTGTTTCCTTCACAACTCATGATATTCTAAAATAAAACTGAATCTATATTACCAAGTTTCCCCAAGCCACCTGTTGGTTGCTTTCCCCACTTGCACATTCTGGGTGCTTTTAGAATCTACATAAGTCACCACCTCAGTTGGCTCAAATTCTTTCTTTTGGATCTTATTGCCTTCCTCTCGTCTCTCTATTCTCTCCCTCATCCCCCCATCCCTCTATTCCTCCCCTTCCACTTTTCCCTCATTGTTTTCTCAACTGTCAGATTTGGGTTTTGAAGTACTAAAACCCTTCAGGCACTTCCTCTAGTAGCAATTCAGTTCTCCATTTGAAAACACACAGTGGGGCTAGTCTATTTTTTCTTACCCTCTTGTAATACAAAACTCCACTTCAAGTTTTGCAAATCCTGCTGGAAGAAATCTAAAAAGGTGATAGCTCTGCTCTGGTCTGTCCTGAGCTTCCTATCTGGGGTGAGTAGACATGTGTGTAGTATCACACAACAGGCTTCTTTATCAATGTCTTTCATTTTACACACCTCCCCAATTACTTGCCTGCAACTCATATACCCCGTTGCTTCTATGAACCTGAATGTAATGTAAACATATCTCACCTAGAAAGTGCAGTTTTATATACAAAGAGATATGGGGAAAAAAGCTGTCTCAGTGGAAAAGTAAATTTTGCTTTTTTCATATTAGAAATGACCTAGAAAGAGTATTATGGCAAGTACACTACTACTCATAACAAAAGTACTGTAATAGTGTAGTCACAGCATAACTTTATAGATATATTTAATATACATAGTGTCCCAACACTAATGAATGTGTTCTATTTCTAATTAGTTTGGCATGCAGAAATAAAAATGATTCAATGTGCTTCCTAAAATATATCTATGCATCTTCTTAGTCATAATATTAGAGTAATGTAACTAAATATTTTTTCTGTTATAGTCTACAGCCACAGAATCCATTTTTGTAATTTGTTAACATGCACATATTAAACAATTGATTGTTTGTGTTAGAGAAATAAATATGCACCCTATATGCTTCAAAATATTCTTTTGTATTTATTTTTATATTATTTAATTTATTTTTTAAGATTTATAATATAACTTCATAATTTCCATATCCATCTCCTCCTATGTACCCTTCCCTGCTCTCTTTCACATTTATGACTTCTTTTGTAATTAATTGTTGTTAAATACATATATGTCAAGTACTAAATACATACATATATTAATACATATACCTATTGGCATAAATGCAAGCTACTCATTTGGTATATTACCTTCATGTTAGGTTTTCAGGACTGTTTGGTGTTGGATTACCAACTAATGTGTTCGTCCATGGGAATGACTATTTCCCCCTCTTCTAAACATCCCTCAGTTGCCTGAAATCCTTTGTGTAAGGCTTTCCCTGTTGAGTTTAACATGTAAATCGGTGTTCCCTTTTCCAGTTCATGCTTAGCTGTCATGAGCTGTTTTGTTTTTGTTTGTTTTTTTAGTTTATCCTTGCTTTTCATTCCTGCTTTATTGTTGCATATCTG
This sequence comes from Alexandromys fortis, assembly GCF_014885135.2. Classification (NCBI taxonomy): domain Eukaryota; kingdom Metazoa; phylum Chordata; class Mammalia; order Rodentia; family Cricetidae; genus Alexandromys; species Alexandromys fortis. The sequence goes on from NW_026067906.1 coordinate 6,113,739, forward strand.
CATAGATTCCCATACACAGATTCAAACTCAGATAAGAAAAAACACACATACTTCTAATTAAATCAAATTAAAGACACAAACTAGATGGGCAATAAAAGTCTGAAGAACTTCCTTAAGTGGTATATTAATTACCAAACTATATTACTTAAAATACCATTGCAGTTGATTATTAACTTTCTAAGATTGACGTCATTAAGTACTATGACATACATTGCTTTTAAAATATAAAAAACAGTATATCATAACTCTGAATGCAAGAATTCCAAACTCAGTGTCTATGGAAAACCGTACTCCTTCTGTATCTTTTGGAAGAATGTGTTTTGCTTCTTCATTTCTTTAAATTTGAATAATTTGTACATATTATGCAAAAATGTTTACAACAAGACTAAACACAGTCTAGGAAAATTTTAACACAGTGAGAAAAATGCTAACAAAACAGTGAAAATTACAGTTTGTTGCATGGGTTTTAGCCACAATACTGGTGGAATATGTAAATCAGTTATAAAATGAAAATAACTTGTTATGGGAATAAAACCTTGTGCAAACAATATATTTTGGTTACAAATTCACACTAGAAATTCCACGGCAAATGCGTACCTCTTGTGCCACCCGGAAGATAGAGCATGCTGTGATCAGACCATTTTGTGAATTCACTACAACATGGTGATTGGATAGTGAATTTAATCATGCCATGTCTGGAATCGGGCATTCTACCAACTATAGCTCTGCTGCCAGCCCTGCCAGCATGGTAGAAACTCACCAGCCCTCTGTAGTAAGCCTGTCTACAGCTTGTCCCTTGACTATTTCAGAGGAAAGAAGAAAGAACTGCAGACATGGTCTGCCTTTTCAGAAACGGCATGACTAGGTTAGACTTGTCTTACATATCTTGCTACTCAGGGGTATCTCTTTGAGCGACTGCTGTGATACACTGATAAAATTGGTGTCCAGACAGTTGTCATTATAATTCTAATGAATTATTAATGGATGTACCTAGTTAATACTCTCGAAGAAGCCAAATTATGTTGTGAGTGAGTGTAGAGGGGTGTCGTCACCTCAGTGAGCTACCTTTCTACTGACTAAAAATCCATATATTATTATGGAATTAATGAGTCAATAGTGTCAGAATGTTGTTTTGCTACCAAATAATAGACATTAAGTAAATGGATTTTCATTTTGTTACATTTATTCTATAGAAGAATTTTTTGAATTGTTTGATAATATCTTAAATGCATATAATGTTTTCTCTGTCAATATCATGTGTGCTCCTTAAAAACCCACTAAGTCCACTTAGTGTTCCTTGTATGTACATGTATGTTGACAGTCTACAAACATGGGTAGCTCTCAGAAGTTATAGACCTCAAGAAAACTGAGTCTCCCCAAGAAGTCAACAGCTGTCAGTATATTATCATAACATAGGACTTCATGTTGCCTCCTGCCCAAATTTTTATGATTCTATTTTCATTTTAAGATGAACTTAAATGTAGTCTTATGGTACACTTATATAAATTTATCTTTAAAATATTACTATTGTCATATAATGCTAATTTGGCATTAAGACAAATGCGATGAACACATTGGTTGTCTAAAGGGATTCAAATTATTTTCTACTTAATTTTACCCATCACCCACTTCTATATCTATGAAAATCCATTTTTGAGAGGTTTTTTTTTCCTAATTTGCAACTTTGTACTGTATAGTTTTGTAGTATTTCTTCAGGAAATGATAATTCAATATAAAACTTTTTTCCACCTTGTTATATATTTCTGTCAGTTCTTTATTAATACTCTTTTAGTGCCTAATGAATTCCATCAGAACTGCAAAACCAAAAAATCCTATGGCAAGTCATAGGACCAGAATTTATAAATAGACACATTCTGCACTTCACATTAATACCTTGAGACATTATTTATCTACACACAAAAAGAGGTAGCATATTCTACAAAAGATGTTTCACTGTAAATATTGTTAACTGAGTTTTATAATTGAAATTTTACCTCTGTCTTTTTTCAAATACCATTTTTCAGTTAACAAGTTCATTTCTCTAATTGGCACATTCTAATACCCCTGATGCTCATTTCTATTATAGATACATCACTCTGACAGATGTTTCTAACAAAAACGTTTATCTCAATATTAGCAGAGAAACATCTGCTGCTAGAGGGAGAGATTGGGCATTTTTATTTCTCCAAATATTTCATAGGTCAATGGCTCATCACCAAAACCAGTATGATCCATCTTGGATAAATATATTAACATTATATGGGATCAAAAATCATTTACTCATAGAATTCCAAATGTCTTCTACTGAACCCCATAAAAAATTATTTTTACAATTTTATAATCTTCTTTATTTGTCTCTGTCTCTACAACTCAAAAATAATAACAATAAGGTTGAAGATTTGTAACGCAACTAAAATCATTCAGAATATTGTGGTGGGAAAATGCAAAAAAAATTTTAAAGATATGTGTTTGTTATTTTTTCTGAAAATAAATGCATATATAAAATAATATTCCCACAAGAGTTAATCTGGAGAAATACTTAAATTTTTCTCAACTTTTGTGATTACACAAAGACGGTTTATCTTTTGATTTTAAGTACCAGAAAGTTTGAAAGGACCTTAAATTGAGTAATCCATGATATACATCTTCCTATCACTATTTTAATTATTTATTTTGTTTTTCAAGATGTTAATTATAGTATTTTGTGCTTTCTTTCTTCACTCCTAACCCTCTCTTATGCCCCTCCTTTTTCAAATTCATGGTTCTCTTTTTATAAGTAATTATTTTCACATACATATATGTTCTTTCATATATATTTTAAATACAACTTTCTATACTTTTAAGGAGAAAGTTCACTCTTCTTAGTGAACACAAGTAATGAGCTTTCCTTTTCATTAGCAACGCCTAATGTTTCTGATGTAAAGACTCTTAAACATGATGGTTAACTCTCTAATGAAGCATGAAATGACACTAAAGAAAGACTTAACATTGCTCTTGCTTCTAGTATCAGAGGAGCCAAGCATATCGAAGGCACTGCATTGATCTGAGTTCATGGTTTTGGTCTATGCCTAACAAAAACTGGATAGCATCATTTTGAAAAGTAAAACTTCCTTGAAGAAAATGTATTATAACAGTTGTATCTCTTTACATAGTCCACTGCTTTGTATTTATGACAAATTCTCAAATAAGGGGATCAAACTTACCTCAGACCAGAAGAATAAAGCCTGACTCAAAGATTTCAGGCATTCGTAGCAGTAAATTATTTTATACACTCGCAATGAAGTATGCATCAGACTGATAAATAAGATCATGAATTGACTCCAACATCTTTATAGCCAGGTAGTACTTAGACAATTAGTTAATCTTTGATTTAAAAAGTAGACAAATAATTATAATCTCTAATTCAGAGGACTGTGATACTTCTTTGTATAGTTCTCAGGTTAGCAAGTGATACATAATAAAGCATTATTGTTATTAAATTTCTATTTGATAAGTAAAATAAAATGGGAATAGTCTATTGATTATTGCTTCTTCAACACAGAACAAATTTGGAGGATGTGGATAATTATTCAGTATGACAAAGGATATGGCTTTAAAGCAGAACTGGAAGTTAAGAAGTAGTGTTATCCTGAGAAAAGAACTTTTTCATCCCTGCTCAGTTTACCTTAGGAGTCAGGAGATAAAATCACACGCAACAAACTCCGACTCAGTAGTTCACATGCATAGACAACCACAAAACCTCTGGTAGCGTTTATCTCATCTAATTCAATAGCCTGTCTGTCTGTCTTTCCCAGGGCATGCCAACTTTATTAAGGGAAGATCTTATCTTTTATCTCTAAGCTCAGTTGCTATAAAATCAGAAAATTAACAGGTGATCAATGAAAAAATGGTGGAGGAGGAGAATTGATGTCTTTTCTCATTATTTCTTTGCATTATTTTATCTGATGCTTAGCACCACTGAACCCACCACTAAGCTACAGCCAGGAAGGTGACTCATGAATCACTCACTATGTGTCATGTTCTATTACATACTTTGTGAATATGTAGATCACTGTTCTGATCCTGTCTATCATATCCGTTTATTCAACAAATATGTATTGAGCATCTACTAAATGGCATTTATTGTCTTGGGCAATAAAGAGGATTGAACAAAATGGCTAAAGCTTTGTCTGGTATTTATCTATGTACTATTCTCATCCATACTCCCATTATTAGAAATTAAGCCTACATTTAATATTTTATCTTCCACAATAACCTATAATTCATGTTTAAGCAAAATAATGCTAACCATACTTTCTATAGCTAAGCTATTGTATACTGTACAAACCAATAAGTTACTAAAATATTATCATGAAAGTTCACAGTTTGTGCCCTGATTGATGCCTCACAGCCCCATGGAAACTGTGTCTGCCCTCCCCAAAATGTCTTTTTAAAGGAGCATTTGTGTGCACGTGGCTACTACAGAAGAGGCCCCACAATTTATTTAGCTAAGAGGAAATTTAGATGTTCTTTCAGGCAACATGACTCCATAGCATTTAGAAATTTGTGGTCAGAAAAATGCGAAGCAGTCAGACAATACAGGTTAATATCTGAGCACCTTTGATGGTCAAACATAGATGCTGGGCAGAATCCATCATTATCTATCATTGATGTTTAAAATTCTGATTTCTGTATCAGTTTAAGTAACTCATTTGAAGGCGCTGGGGCACAGCCTGATTCTACCTCTGAAAATCTTTAGTTGTTGTTTCATTTCAATAGAGTTTCAAACAAATAATCTTGAATGTTTTTTATTTAAAAATAACTCTAGTTTAAAACACACTCTGAACATTCAAACGTGCAGTCACTTCACGGACTCGGTCTTAGAATTTCCTGCCATTCAAGTTTTTTTTCCAAATGTTCTTTTGTTTGCTAGTTGAGAAATGAATTCTGTCTTTCTCTAACTTTAACAAAATGTTTTCATATGAAAGTTGTGTTTATTTCACTGCCTTTGAGATTGCTTTTTCTATTCCTCTGGGCGGGTAGAAAGTGTCGCTTTGTGTTTATAGTTATGTTTAAAGTCAGTTTGTTCCTTCCAGAAATAAAACATGGAAAAACAAGGTTACAAGAAAATTATATATTTTAAAATTAAATAAAAACTACTAGTTACTTAACACTGAGAAGCATGACTGCTTAAACATTTAACTTGTACCATTCCTCCTAGTTTGTAAGACATGTGATGTGGCAGCACATGAGAAAATATTTTTCCTTCTGTCATGAAACTCCAAGCCATAATTACCTGCTTATATCACTAAAGTTATAAATATTCAGTAACTTTCCCGCCATTCCTATGGGTGAATGTAAACTAATTTAGCCTAGTATCAAGATGAGATGTTCTAAGCTACCTTATGCGCTCCAAAATGTTTGTTCTTCCTTGACAGGATTGCCAAATTATCAGTTTGTCGGAGAAGTAAATTGAGAGGTCTGGAGGTATAATTTTGGGGAAGTCAGCAGGTCTTTCAAATCAAGCATGATTGCTATCGCCTCATCTTCTCATCGTACCTTCCTCTCCCTGTTCTTATGTACTCACGATCCTGAGCCACAGTTATTTCTAAGTTTAGCAAAAGTATATATTTTAGGTATTCATTATCTCTCCCTATGAAGGCAACAGTTTCAAGATACACACTTTGTATTATGTTCGCTAAGCCTTTAAAAAACTTAGGAAAGTGTTTAACACCCAGGGGACCCTCAGTAGTTACCTAAGTAAGAACTGAAAATTTACAAAATGCTATAAAGAAATAGTAGTTATCCAATTGTCAGCACAAAGATTTATTTATATGTATGCAAAGTATTTATTCTGTGTCAAAAATATTGTTACAGAAATGTCCTAGGGATATAAAAGATAGGATGTTTACAGCAGAATAAGATGCTAAGTGGAAAATTAACGTTGATTGGTAGAGACACTTCAGCATATAGGAACATTTCGGTATGAATGAGCCAGAACATGTATAGTTCTTTGTAAGAATGTAAAACTCAAAGAAAACTCAAGGTTTCAATCCTGTTGATCACGGTTTAAAATATAAATGGTAAAAATACATTTTATATATCTTATTTGTGGGCCTAATGATGAACCCCAAGGAATATTTATCATCAATAAATAAAGATTTTTTTTAAACAAAAAGATACTTGAAGTGAGGGAACAGAAACTAGATGATGCTTTTGTTGACTGAGAAACTGAAGGACTTACTTTTGTGAGCCACCATTATTTTTGGTACTAGGCATATCAGAGGGATACTAAAGACAGAAAATGATGAAGGATTGGTAAGAAGAAGAGAGGATGTAAAAATAGAACACTTAATCTAAAATGGATTGTTTTTCTATGTGCTAATACTTTTACATACCCCGTGGCCCCAATTTAATTGCAAACATCTTAGCTTGGAGCAAATTAAGTCTCCTTTGTCTAACTTGAAGAATTAATGAAGCATCTTGGTGGAAATGAAAGCAAGAGAATCAGTGTGAAGGAAATCATGGTTGTGAAGAAAAGTATCTTAAGAGGCCCTCATTATGCAATGCAACTATGTTACAGGAGCTAGACAATATTTAGAAAGATAAATATCCGTTAATAACACTCACTGTGATCTTCAAATTAAACAGAAAAGATCCTGGATAAACCAAGGAAATGGTTAAATGTGGAACAGCACACCACTTTCCCAAACCTCCAGTCATGGATGGCAATCAGAAGTGACTCTACAGATCCTATTCATGTGAGCAGAGGAAGTGTGGTTGCTCACTCCAAATATTCTTTCATCACAGAAGACAATCAACATAAAAATATGCTAAGAGGGATAAAGTCATCAAGAACAACAATAGATTCAAGTCCTATACCAAGTAAGTGGTATAGAATGTGGAAAGAAGAAACCAAAAGGCTATAAAATATAAAGGAAGAAATAAAAAAACAACTGCATTGCAATAATATTCATATCAACACAGATAACTGAAGGATGTTTTGGGGTAGATGGATAGACCTATATGTTTTCAGGTTTTAGGACGGAGAACAACTTCTGAAAGGCATGTGGGAGAGAGTTTGTGTTATAAGTCGACAAATTATAGAGATGTAACTGAAGCTATGCAGCACAAATTTGTGGTCTAAAATATCAATTAATTACTAAATTATAGCAACATTCATGATGGCTCAATTTATTTTGGTTTGCTTTTCTCGTAACAGATGTCCATGCTCTTTCCTGGTTGCCAATCCACACGAGTCTGTTGTGATAATAGCTGTGGGGCTTATTTAAAAATACAGTTTGCTTTGTTGGAGAGATAGACTGAATATTTAAATGTTGAAAAATGAAATTGAATTATGAAAAAACCCACAGAGTTCTTGAAAAATCACTCACAAAATTTCTCCTGTCTGTCATACATAGGAAAATAATCAGGCTTAAAATTGTATTATGTATAAACACTTGAATTTAGCACTTGCCTATATGCCGTGATTACTAAAGCATTACTTTAAATGCACAGAAAGAATAAAATGAGAATGGAACCTGCGGGTCTTGACAGACTTTATTAGCCCAGCGAGACATTATTTGGAAATGTCAAGCTGACCACCTACTGAAAGCTGCCAAAGCCTTCCCTTCTCTCTAAATGTCACCAGCTTGCTCAAAATAAACACAATGGATTGACTGACGTGCTACCAGCTTTACAAGATGATGCTTTAAAGCTATCTATATTTCATTCATATTTTTTGTTCTTCTGAACATCGAGTAACATTGCATTTGATTTTGCCTTTTCCCCAGCAGAGTGTCATAAAGCTTGCCCTCTCCAAGATGAACTTCCCATTGATGGTGCGCCCTCCTCACCCCCTCGCAAAACTTCAATGCCTTCTGCAAAGCCCCATGAAAAGAACACAACCGCCGAGGTCAGAATCTGAGTTCAAAATCTACCCTTTACTGAGGATATGGCATTTGAAGAAGGCTCAGTCTGTCTAGTTTCCGCCCTGGGAAAACAGAGTGTTTCCAAGAGTTCCTTGCTTCTGCCTTAAAAGTCCATCATTCAACCCTCTACTGAGAAGCACAATGAAAAAAATGCAGTGTATTGAAAAAATAATCAAAAACTTTTACATTAACAATTTTTAAAATAAAACAGTCTCAGATTTGACAGTTTGACTTCAATTTTTCTTTTGGGTAAACAACTACTATCACTGATATTTAATCAGTATTTACGAATATGTGTGTATAACTTGATATACATATATTCATATGCACACATACCTCTGTTATACTTCTAGAATATACATATGTAGACTAATTTATTAAATTTAGAAGGTTAATAAATATATTTTAGAAATAAATCCGTGTTTAGAAACTATCAAATCAATTGAAATAATATACATTGTCTTCGTTACCAATGTTAAGATCCGCTGATTTGAAAAACTCTCTCCAATTTTATGATTACTACAAAAGCAATCACTGTATAAAACATTGAATATGCTGTTTGGATTTGAAAATATGCTTTAAATCACAAGAACAAACTCATGCCAAAAACTTGTTAAGATTCCTAAATATTTAAAATTAATTTGATGAAAGTATAAACTAGTTAGGAAATTACAGTAAACGTGTAATTATATTTAGTGTTTTTAACCTCCTAAATAAACATTAAGTATTTTCTAGCTAACAGATAAAACAAAGGCAAAGGTCTCTCCAAACCAACTAAGTTCAATGAAGTTGTCATTTACTCCTTGGAAAAAGAACAATTCCACATCCAAGTATGCATGGACTTGGTATGTTAGACATCAAAATATCTCAAAATGTAAACTGCTAGATAGTTCTTATTGTAGGTGGCTTCAAATATTTTCTAAGTTGGGAGGGGTGTGGTCCTTCAAACATTTATGTACTAATAAAAAATCAAGTTATGAAATTAATTTTATTATATTTTATTTATTTGGGGAGGAGTATATGTCATTATTATGTCATGATGTGTGTATGTGTGCGTGTGTGTTTATGTGTGTGCTGGGTAGACACCAAGAGTTTCCTTTTCCCTCCATTATTTGGGTTCCGGGAATTAAACTCAGGTCATCAGACTTGACAGCAGCTGGTTGACACACCCAACTATGGCCATCTCACCAGCATATTAATTCAATTGTTAACTCACATTAACTACAAAATACCTCAAGGGAGAGGCATCAATGTAAGAATATAAATTTTAAAACGACATTTTAAAAATAAAATTTAAAACTTTTAGTGCTTGACATTACTCAATATATTAACTGTGTAGATAATTAATACCAAAGCAAGAATATTGTGCCTCAGTGTAAGCAGGTGCAGTGGCGGTCCAGTGGTGGTACTTATTATTTTAGTAGTCTGTAGTTGATAACGTAAATATTTTTCTTCTTACTTCAATGAATTAGTATATTAGATAATTCAAATTTATAAATACTAATTTCTATTTTTATTTGTCATTAATATTAGTGGTGTTTCTATAATGATTCAACCTATGGAGACCAGTCGTTCATTTATATTGCATCATTGTGCTGCTAGTCAACAATCCTACTCTTCTTACCCGGCTCAGATCCCACGTTCATAATTCATACTGTTATAAATAACACTTGAATCTCTCTATCCTTGCTCTCTTAACCCTGCTAATTTCAATATGCTAAAGTCTGCCTTTCATTCTTTTTTTATTGAGCTCTACATTTTTTCTCTGCTCCCCTCCCTGCCTCTCCTCTCCCCACTTCAACCGTCCCCCAAGGTCCCCATGCTCCCAATTTACTCAGGAGATCTTGTCTTTTTCTATGTCCCATGTAGATTCATTCTAAATGTCATCAATGCTTAAAATAAGCACAATTGAAAAACCCAACTCACTCTTGATTCAACCTAAATGCCTTTTAGTAGACAAATGGATAGTGGAAACACAGTTCATAAATATTATGGAATACTGCTCAGATATAAAGAAAAAAAAAGAAATTATGAAATTTTCAGACATAGAGATAGAACTAAAAAATATTATATTGAGTGAGGTAACCCAGACCTAGGAAGAGAAATGTTGCATGTCCTCTCTCATCTGTGGTTTCTAACTCCAAATCTCCATATGTGAGTATATAACCCTGAGGAACCACAGGATCCAGGAAAGTAAAAAGGGACTGTGGCAGGAAATAAACAATAGAAAGAACAAAAGTAAGTTAAAGTAATTTGAAGATAAGATGGGAAAAAAATGAGGGAGGTTAATTGGAAGGAAATAGGAAAATCAACACAGAAAGAATGGGAAGGAGTAGAGGGGAGGGAAAAGCAACCATGAGAATGTCTGGAAAAGCCAAAGGAATCATATTTACCTAAATTACCCACTTTGCTAAAATTATATATAATGCTTATAATTATATGTGCATGCATATACATAGAGTGTTTAAATGAAAATTTCACACTGGGGCTGCCAAGGCTCTAGCCAAAGGCCATAGAATATCTAACAAAACCCCCAACAGCAGACATGAGTAGCCTGCTTTTGAATTGTTGGACAGGAGAGCCCAAGGTTCTCCCAAAATATTACAAGCTCTGAATGATGCTCTTTCATTTTCCAGCAGTAAAAACCAAGTGCCATTGATGAAAACACCAAGCACTTTGGAGACAGGGTCTAAAGGGTCTGAGATAGATATTTACCTGAAAGCCTTCTTTCTCCCTGAGGACTGTCTTTCTTTCAGAGTGCTAGAAGGGACCACATAAGGTTCCAAGGAAAGAATGTAATCAATAGTCCTAGCTATCTGTGACAAACACCTATGTCTCTAAACACACACACACACACACACACACACACACACACACAGCATAGTGTCGTAATTTTTATTGTCCAATAGTAGCACTCATATCTGGTGGTAACCAGACAGAAATAATATATGGGATTGGAGACCTAATCAACTATCTGGAGCTAGTGTGGCCGTGGATCATGGAAAAGAACCTACAACTGCCCCTCTAATAAACTAGCATAATTCCAAACTGCATTCTAAATATGTATCCACATGTACATAGAAAAGTGTAGCTATCACCACTCAACAGAGGAAGAAATGGTTTGTTTGTTTTTTTCTTTAGCAGCAGACAGAGACCATTACAATAAACCATGACTGATAAAAATACAGAAAACAGGTGATTATGTGGTGCTTGGCCCTACAATTTATCAATCAGTACCGTTAAGTCCTACACTGAAAAATCAGGGAACATGGTGGAAGAGAAAGTCAAAACATTATAAGAACCAGAGAAGTGGGGACAGCTGAAGGGGTCTAACTTTAGATAAAGAACTGCAAGCAACTACAGAATGCTCAGAGTAGCGGGGGAAAAGAGCCTTCTCGGTAGAAGAGTCACCCAGAAGGTTATCTAATGACTTGTGGTCAGCACTGAAATCAATCATGCATGTATAAGTGAGACCCCAGACCCCTGACACCACTATATCCAAATAGTATGGGATGTTTAATTGAAAGTAAGACCCCAACCCTCTCACACTCCTATATCCAAGGAGTCTGGCATAATTGAAAGCGTCATCCCAGGCCCTGGCATCCACTTAGGGTCCCCTCCCCTGGGAGTTGCCTAGGGAGAGACTTTGAATTGCCTGCATAGCTAAAAAACAGCTGTCTTATTTTTGCTCATTTATCCCCTTAGATCTGACGGATGACATTCAATGACTTAAGGTACTGGTAGCTCATTGCTTTATTTGTTACGGTTTCTGCTAAAATACAGAGAAGTATACCTCTTTAACAGGCTTCATAGTACAGGACTAACAGGTTTCAGGTGTGTCTTAAAAATCCAGAGTTCTGCACCTATTAGTTTTGTGGGAGCCTAGGCAGTTTGGATGCTCACCTTACTATACTTGGATGGAGGTGGGTGGTCCTTGGACTTCCCACAGGGCAGGGAACCCTGATTGCTCTTAGGGCTGACAAGGGAGGGGGACTTGGTTGGGGGAGGGGGAGGGAAAGGGGAGGCGGCGGTGGGGAAGAGACAGAAATCTTTAATTAATAAATAAATTAATTAATTAATAAAAATCCAGATTTCCCAATTCCCTTTAATTGTCTTGTAAAATATTCATATCTTTTAACCTAAAGCAATAGGCCTTTGCTAAGACACTAAGATGTAAATCTATTCTATTCCTCTTACAGATACCTACAGGTTCCCAGAAAAAGTTCTACGGCTGTATCAAAAATAGTTTTAAAAGGAGGTCCATGCAATTAATTTGAAAAAGAACAGGTTGAAGGAGTACCTGGGGGGAGGAGGGTTGGAAGGAGAAAACAGTAAGGTAAAGTGATGTAAATATATTTTTATTCCAACAAAATATTTTAAAGCATCAGGAATTCTAGAATGACAATTTAATATGCTTATTTGTTGATAGTCCTTGAATATCCACCAATGGACCTCGAGTTCTGGTTGTTTCTGTATACAATAGCCTGATATCTCTCTCTGTTCAATTCCAAACCAAGGGTTTCCCACTGTCCTCTATACCAAGAATTTTCCTTATAGTGCAGAAAAATACCTACTTCTTGTAACATCTTTATATAGCTATGCTTTAGTACTTTTATTTGTCTGCCAACATCAGACTTTAAAAATCATTTTTCTGGCTGATATGTCTACTATGATCCACTTCTGTGTTTTGTTACAACCATGCATTTATGCTACCAGGTTACTATGACATAAGTGGCGACAAAGTTTTCAAATGTGCTTTTGAAAAGCATAGCCAGAGATAAAAGAAGGGGACTTGATTGGGGGAGGGGAAGGGAAAGGGGAGGTGGCGGTGGGGAAGAGACAGAAATATTTAATAAATAAATAAATTAATTAAAAAAAGAATAACTAACTATACACTCATGTCAACATCTGCACTAACTTATTAATATACTTTATATGTATATATGAAAGGCTTGTTTTCCACTTTTACCATACATTTTGTTTCCCAACATGCCTCTGAAAATAATGTTCCTTATTGAAGCCAGAAAGTATTTTATTTGATCAAATCAAGATTATTCTCTTAAAACTTCTTTCATTCGTTTTTTTTCTAAAATATTTTTTTAAAAGGGCACTTATTCTCAGAAACCAGTTTCTCCTAAATTCTTAAAGGAGAGTCTTTGCTTTGTCATATTATATGATATTTAAACTTTAAATTAGAATCTAAAGATTCAAAGTTATTTATAAAATATAAAATTAAACCATTCAAAATAATTATCACTTGCTATTGTTCAACCACTCTTATTAGATTAGTTTTAAACACTTGGCCAGAATATATTCTAAATGACAACAAATCATGCTTAATACTTTCATTTTAAGATAAATATATTACTTAGAAATAATTTTAAAAGAGTCTTTCTTAAGCATAGCTTAATTTAACATACAAAAAACAAAGATTCCTGCATTCAAATTTTATTCTTGTTAGCATAACCATTAAGGATGAAAGTGTTATACTGAAACCAGCAATAGATTTTATACTAAATTTTATTACCTCCACTGTGACGAATTACAGTGTGAAAATGAAGACATTTTGTGATTTAACAGGTTAACAAATGAGAAATAAATAACAGAAATGAAACACCAAATATCAAATGTAATATTGAAACAAATTACAATGGCAATGGCAAATGCTATGTTGTAAATCTCCCAAGATGAAAATAAAGTCTTGAGAGTCATGCTGTTTAACATTCTAAATAAATATAAATTGGTGTCTTGATTCTTCTGTTAAGACTAATAAGTTACTAGGGTGATTTTGTTTATGGCAGAATGGTGTACAGATGGAAAGTGAAGATTTCCAATTTACCTAAGAATGAAAAAGTGCACAAGGGTAGAAAGTCCTTAGAGGGAAAATTGACTAGGAATTTATGGCACCGGAGAGGCGATCATGTGACACAGAATAACGGATAATTATTATCTACATACACAGAAGACTGAACAAGACACATGGTTAAGGAACAGAGAAAATGTGGTTCTGGCTTGAAGTGAAGTATTTTGATAAAAAGAGTGTCTAAGTATCATACTAACTACAGGAGCAATCGTGGGTACCAAACCTAGAGATGCTTAAGTAAACTGGTTCTTTATGTGATGACATAACTGAATACATGTCTTTCTTTTTTTCAAATGCCAAGGTATTCACCAGACTTCTTTAAATATCTTCCAGGCTTATGACAACTAAAGGGCAAACAAGAAGTAATACTTGGCATTCGATAGGATTTTTTGGCATGATTCTACTGCAAAATGTACTTCTCAGTGAGTGTACATCATAGGACTGAATTCCAAAATGGAAACTGAATTTTATACCAGAAGACCTCACGCTGAAATCCAAACGGTCCAGATGACTTCTCAAGGTCACACTGAGAATTGAGATTGAATTTAGGTAAGTTTATCACCCTCCAGCTTTTTAAAAAAAATGTTTTTATTATCAGTTTTGCCTACATGTATGTCTGTGCACAATATATGTGTCTAGCAGAAGTCAGACAAGGGCAGCAATCAGAGTTATAGATGGTTATAAGATCAAAATTATGTCCTGTGGAAGAGTAGCCAGTTCTCTTAACCACTAAGCCATCTCTTCAGCCCCTCTGCCCTTTTCTTTTTGAAGGCAGGGCCTCTCACTGAAACTGGAGCTCGCTTTTCATCAGGAGTTACATGCATGTCCAGCACTCTGGGTGGGTGCTGTGAATTCAAACTCAGGGAATCATACGTACACAGCAATCACTTTACCCACTGCCCCATCCCTCTAGCGGCAGACACAAAACATTTTTACAAATCTTCATGAATATTAGGTATGAGTCATATACATGGCTGGCATTATAATTACACAATACTCTCTGGAGTTAAACAATCTAAATACTGCTATGTATAAGTTACATGTCTTCTAGTAAGTGAATCTAAGATTTTTCTTCATCAATGAAAGAAATACGGTTAGCACTGTACATATAAGAATGTATTGTCCGTAACAAAAGAGAAACATAAATGGTTGAGCATAGAAACAAAGAAAAAAATGTTGGTTATTGTCAATGTTGTTAATGGGCTTTCAGTTGTTCATCCTGAGTCCCCTACAACCCTAAGAAGCGGTCTTGCTAGGTGAGATCTTGTACAGTCCACACTATAAAGTGGGACAAATACCACTGGTGAGGTACTCAAATTGATTTCAGAAGCTGTACAAGCAAGGCCTTAAATAACAGTGAATTGCATTATGAGAAAATTGACTTTTTTCAAAGCTGTTGATTATGTTAAGAAAAGTCTCAGTTTGGTGCCACTGTGTCTTCAGCCTCCTTCTGGGGCTTGTTAATCTCCCTTTTTAACAAAGAAAGTTTCAACCTCAGGCCACCATTTAATGGCTTTGATTGAGCTTTGGATTTATATAAGGCATGAATTTTAGGGATAACTATTTATGTTACATGTGACTGATTATCTGCAATGATTATATATAATTTTGCTTACATAAATTTTATTAAGTCAAAATTAAGTTCATTCAAATATATTTAGGTTTTTATAAAGGAACCACTTTTTTTTTTTAGTACTGTAGAAGGAATGGGGTATAGAGTAAACGCAATTACATTTGGTTTCTAAAATTTGCTATCAGAACTCTTCAGAAAGTTTATCCCATGGATCAAGAAGTATCACCCTTAAAGTCTCAGTTTTCTATGTCACAAGCTTGGAAATTTTTTTGTCTAGACTACTTCTTTCATGGGAATATGATCAGAATCAGATGACAGTTAGAGAATACACTCTTAATAAGCAAATCGCCATACAAATCTATATCACCACATTTGTTATTATTGTTCTATTTTTGAAAACCAAAACACAGTTATTTATTTATTTTTTTATTTTTTTATTAAAGATTTCTGTCTCTTCCCCACCGCCGCCTCCCCTTTCCCTCCCCCTCCCCCAATCAAGTCCCCCTCTCCTGTCAGCCCAAAGAGCAATCAGGGTTCCCTGCCCTGTGGGAAGTCCAAGGACCACCCACCTCCACCCAGGTCTAGTAAGGTGAGCATCCACGGAACTGCCTAGGCTCCCACGAAACCAATAGGTGCAGTAGGATCAAAAACCCATTGCCAAGGAGGTTGAGCATAACCTTAAGTGTCTTTTAGCCATTTGAATTTCTTCTGTTGAGAATTCTCTGTTCAGGTCAGTGCCCCATTTTTTAATAGGGTTAATTAGCATTTTAACGTCTAGTTTCTTGAGTTCTTTATATATTTTGGAGATCAGACCTTTGTTGCGGGGGTGGTGAAGATCTTCTCCCAGTCAGTGGGTTGCCTTTTTGTCTTAGTGACAGTGTCCTTTGTTTTGCAGAAGCTTCTCAGTTTCAGTAGGTCCCATTTATTCAATGTTGCCCTTAATGTCTGTGCTGCTGGGGTTATACATCTGTGCCCATCTGTTGTAGGGTACTTCCCACTTTCTCTTCTATCAGGTTCAGTGTGTTCAGACTGATATTGAGGTC
>NW_026067906.1:6131559-6147609 GCF_014885135.2 Alexandromys fortis
GGGGAGGGAAATGGGAGGCGGGGTGGAGGCGGAAAATTTTTTTTTCAATAAAAAATTATATTTAAAAAATAAAAAAAAAAAAACCATTGCCATTGTTCTTGAGGTCTCAGTAGTCCTCATTGTCCACTATGTTCAGTGAGACCGATTTTAACCCGGGCTTTTTCAGACCCAGGCCAACTGGCCTTGGTGAGTTCCCGATAGAACATCCCCCTTGTCTCAGTGTATGGGTGCACCCCTCGCGGTCCTGAGTTCCTTGCTTGTGCTCTCTCTCCTTCTGCTAGTGATTGTCTCGCTTCTTTTCCTGGTGTGGACTATGCATGCATCTGAGCTCTTAAACGCTTTAGAGTGCTATACTTCTGTCCACACCATACTTGCTCTCATTGAGTGGTTCTCATAGCGTTTGTGTTTACAGAAAATACAGAGAAGCATCAAGAGAAATGGGTCACTACAAAGTCAAGTGTAATGATCTGTGAACAAACAAACATTCTGGCTTGACTCAAGAAAGGGGCCAGCCACAACTAAATGTCATACACACACATTTGACAAAGAGCCATTCTTTGCACTCAACAATATGTCTGCACTGTGTTTAAAGGCCCTTTCATTATGCTACCGCTACTACCATATGAAAGACAATCATTTCCTGAGAACAAATACTTAACTAAAGATGTCATAAAGGTAAGAAAAAATATCTTATAAAAAATCACATGTATCACTAATACTTTCAAAATGTATATATGATTGTGTGTTGTCTAATAGAGTAAATTTACACAGTGAGATATATGGCAGGCTGAGCTAACATTAACAGAAAAAGCTATAGGCAAAATAATGAATAGAAAATGTTAACACGGTTTTTAACTTTAACACAACGCCTGAATTCTTAGCATCAAATGAAAACAAGTTGCATTTACAGCATTAATTTCTTCTTCCTTTCCTTTATAAAATTAAGCCTCTATATTGAATACATTCAATTAATTTATGACTGATGACTGCCTTGGAGAGGAGCTATGTGTTAAAGCCATTTGAAATATGAATTTGTGATAGAGGTTTTATGATAATGGAATCACATTAGTGAGTTATAGAGACCCTTTGAAAAAACTACGATACATTCTTGGTTGTAATCCCTGCATTATTTAGATATCTCTCCAGATGATAAAACTTTCATTTTGAGATGTAAATTATAAGTCTTACTAGGACTGTTAATTTATTTTTCACCACTTTTTCAAAGTATGGACATTTTTGTAATGTTTGTTTAAAGGGAATATATACAATACAAAGCACAAAACTGAAACAATCACAAATGTTTTTTTTCCTAATAATGTGGCTCAACAAATGACCATTTTTTTGTGTTAGTGCTGGTGCTACCATCTGAGTCTGAAATGTTCTGTACAGGCTCATGTTTTGACTTCCTGTTTCCCAGCTGATGGTGCCTCTTGCAAATCCTATGGAACCTTCCAAAAAATACTGACTGGCCAAAGTAGATGACTATGGTGGGATTTTGGAAGGGATAATATCTTCTGTTTATAGGCCAAAGGCATTACACTTAGTTTTCTTCTGGTGAACAACAGCCACAGGTACCCAGTGCATTGATGAAGCATTCTTCTCTGCTTTCTCTTCCATAATGGACTCTATCCACCTTCTCTTCCATAATGGACTTTATCAATCAGCTTGTCAGCCTACACCAACTCCAAGTTGTTTCTATTTTGTAGATAACCATGGCTGCTGTTTCTGACGGGGATCATTGGCACAGCAACGAGAAAACTAACAAGATGGTGCAGAAATAGAACACATTCAATAATATTTCATGTTTTTCCAATAGTATTAGAAAATTTTATTCTTTCTGAATCTATGATGGTGTCACAGTGGTAGGCAGGAGCACCAGGTTGAAGTTCTCAGTCTTCTCTAGGTGATGTCTTTATATGTGTGTATTTTATTTACTCTTTAAATCAGGATAAATGTATCTATCTTCTTCAACATTTATTATTTCTTTAAGAAAACCTTCAGAAATCTTTTCCTATCTACTTTTTGTTATATTTTATTCTTTGAAAATTTCATCAATGTATACAATGTATCTTTGTCACAGCCATTCCACAGTCCTTTCCCCCAACTCCATCAATTTCCCTCCACACATCTCCCTCCAACTTAATGAATATTTTTGTTTTTGTTTTCTTTTTCCTTATAAAGCAAATAGTGCTCTACATATGTGTATGGGTTGTTTATCCACTGGGGAATAGGCAACCAATCAATGTATAAACTCAAGAATAAAAATGATTTTCCTTCCCCAACAGTCATCGACAGCTCCTCAGCGATGTGTTGGGCTTCAAATTTCTCTTTCATCAGCATTGGAATTTTTATCAGGTTTGCTCATGTTCAGGAAACCACAGCTGCTACATTACTCTAGTTATTAAAAGTGCATGGTAGAAACCTGTTGGTGGTGGTGCATGCCTTTAATCCAAGCACTCATGGGGCAGAGGCAGGCAGTTTGAGGTGAGTTCAAGGCCAGCCTGGTCTACAAGAGCTAGTTCCAAGACAATCTCCAAAAACTACAGAGAGAAACCCTGTATCAAAAAAAAATGCATGGTAGAGATGTTGAAAGAGAGTCCTTATTGACGAACACCCCATGAACTATGGAGAAATGACTCAGAGAATTCCAAACTACATTCAAAATTCTAATCCTTATACCTACGGATGATTATACTCACACCTCTCCAAAGAAAGATTGTGTTTTTCTTTCTTTTTTCTTTTCTTTTTTTTTTTTTTTTTTTGGTTTTGCAGTAGATTGAGACTATTACAGAAATCCTCTAGTCAAAATACATAGAACCATTGACCAACACTTTGATATATCTGCCACAAAATTCTTACACCTAAGGCTCAAAGAAAAAAATCCAGCAGGGAATTGTAAGATTATATAGTATTTTGGCTTTTAATGTTTTTGAGGAATCTTCATACTACATTCTATGATAGCTATACAAACTTCATTCCTACCTATAGGCTCCGGGGGGGTGGGGGGGAAGCAAGGTAGTAAGTAATCGAGAAAAGGAATACTTTTTCATGCTTCTAATCCAACCTTCCTTCATCCTCTTCTTTATGAGATCCAAAGAGTGGTTGCAAAGAAAAAGGAAAAATAGAAGCCGATCTCATACTCCATCCCTCCCCTCCCTTTGCTTGTAATTGCCTCTAAATACAGGTAAGGTAATAATACAACAGGAAACAATTTAATGCACAGTCTAATTACAGATACCAGACATTCTCATTTCAGAGCTCAGACTGGGCACAATTTAGAATGACTAAGGTCTGAACAGAAAACCCATACATTTTCTGTCATTTTCACACAGAGGAAAGACACTAGTATACTGGAAAAACCATACAGACATCATGGAAGGAGAAACAGTGACATTTTGGTTAGATGAAAAGTATAAAGTTATTAAGTAGAAATAAAATAAATTATAATCTGCGTATCATAGACTAATAATATCGTATATATTAGCTAAGTTTTTCCTGTGTAGAAAAAACTAGATGATACATAGCAAAATTTTCCAGACCATAAGAGCCACTCCCAGAAATATGCAATAAAACTACTTTTTAAAAAACCATGTTAAAAAGAGCTAGAAATGTCTGCAATTAGAAAGATAAAATTCAATTGCAGGACCTTGTTTGATATGAAATAATCATTAGTGCATTTATAAATTAAATAAAAGCATATCTTTCAGGAGATTGAGTAAATTTTCCTTCATAGTATAAAAACAAGTTCAGTGTGGAAATAACATTTCCTTTGGATCCATAAATGGCAAAGAGAAGCATAACACATACTACATATTTCAAACCAGGAGCTTTGGGGACTTAAAAGATTTTTGTCTTTTCTTTTTATACTCTCATAGCCACTGTGTGTGTTTGCCTCTGTGTGTATGTGTGTGTGTGCGCACGCACATGCATTTGTCTGTTTATACAATCCACTTATAGTGTGTCCCATCCATTCATCATTCTGTGAATATTCTGACCACCTATTTAACATTTCACACTTTATCTTGACGATCTATGCAAATAATGGTGAACTAATCATAAATGCTCATTACATGCAGAAAACATGGAAAAATTAATAACAATCAGGCAAGGTGTCACTAAGGGATAGAATGCATATAAATGTTTCGATGAATAATGTATGGTCCCAAAAGGAAGCTTCAGAGGAAAAATGATTGCTCAATGTTTTGTGAACAATTAGACATTGGGATAACACAATTTTCAATATGCTCAAAATAAGATTTAAAACATAATAAAGATAGTTACAGAAATATGATGTTCACAGGAGGTTGAAAGATTTCCAGTCTGTTCAAGTGTTATTTCAAACCAAGTAGATTTGCTGTATTTTAAGGAAATTATTTTATAAGATATTTTGCTTTTTACATGATTTCACAGGATTTTTACTGGTTGAAATCTGAGTGTTTGTCTCACAGTGTTCTACCATTCTGACACTCAACTTCCTCCCAGTGTTCTCAAGAACATCTGGGTTATTTTGGTTTTGTCTTGTTCTTTTTCTTAAGTTGTATAAATTTATTACTTCAATGAGCACTATTCTTTCTGTCCATTTCAGCAAAGGACGATAAAATAAGCATATACAAAAAATGCCACAAGAGACATACTTTTAAAGGGTACCCTGAGGCACAGGGAAGCTAATTTGGGATTTGAAATTACTACTATAGCAAAGGCATTCTTGTTTATCTAGAAGAAAAATGGAAAGAAAACAAGAATGGGTGAGGTATAGAGCAAAACAATCCACAAGAAAAATAAGCATGAAGAAACATGTAATCACATGCCATGTAGAAAAACATATTTCCCCAATGTGTTATGAGAAGTAACAAATACTACTAAATCATGCTGTAGAAGAAGTGTGGCTTCACAGTAATTTTCCACAGATGTCAGCTGTGACAGGCCACTAATTTATGCTCAAAGAAATAAATACGAACGGAGGGATTTATTTGAAGAGTTTTTTTTTTGGGGGGTTGACATTTAAATTTCCTCGGACAGATCCCATCTGTTTTGCATGTACAAGGAATACTTGAAAACACATACTCAAGGTGATGTTAAGTATAATTTAAAGGCAGTGACGCTCTATAGGCGTGGATATCTTACTACAGCAAGAAGAGATCAGCCCCGCCCCCTTTCCCTTCTAGCACCCCCCCCCCACACACACACACACAGCCAAATTACTTGCCTGTTTCCATCAGCGGTATCACCATCGCCCTGGCTTCTGAACTGGAAGCAGGTGTTAAGAGGAGGAGGTGGGAAATAGGCAGCTGCTGAGATCCCAGCTCATTCACAACCTGTTTAATTCCAGCAAACCTCGACACGTCTCTTCAGCTCTCTTTCCCACGTCTTACTTGCTCATATTTGTGAAGACCACAGTGTATGTAAACAAAGTATGTGTGGTCCCATAATTGAGTCTACTGTTGACCACCCATATTTGTTCTTCCTTCTCCTTTTCTTCTTCAGTCTCGCTGTTTCTATCATACTCCATCGTCGACCTGTTGCCCCTTATTTCCTAATATCTATAGCTTCCTTTCTGCTTTGAGTCGCTAGTATTCCATATTTCTTGGGCACAACCCCATGTGTTACCCTTTTCATAAACAAAAACCAAGTTTCTTTTTAGTACACCTGGGTTCGACTATAAGTTCCACCTGTGTTTTCCATCCCCATGCCAAGCCCACCCAAGTGTGACATCGCAGCTGCAGGAAGTCGCACACAAATTCACTCAGCATAAAACATTTTCAGATTCAGAGACCTGGAGTTACTAAGCCAGCTTTTGGTAAGCGACATCTTGTACATTCTGTACAGCACCACCTCAGTGACTTAGAATGCGTAACATCTGTCGGTACCTTTCACCAGGGCTTCATCGGTCCTTCTCCCAGAAAGAAAAATCAGGCTATAAAGAAAATGGTTTTCCTTTCAAAATCTCAATGTGGATATTGTATGTGTTTTTTCTTTGATGCCTTACAGCAATCTCTTTAGAACACAAGTTGTCTCCCTTTCGTTTCTTTCTCTTCTCTTTCCTCCAGTTCTCCTCACTCAGTTCATATCTCCTCCGCTTCCATCCATTTTAATTAGGTTTTAGTAGAAAAGCATTGCTTTTCCAGGAAAAGATTAAGCCTGTCTGATCTCATCAAAGTGCACTTGGCCTCAGCAGTATGGTCAGCCACCCAGCACTGCATGTAGAATGCCTTCACTAATCGAATGCTACAAAAAAAGAGTGGAATCGGATATAAGATTTCAACCTACTTAGAGAAAAGAATATCATTTTTTCCTGTTTTTTGTCTGTTTTGTTTGACTTTCTTGTGATGACTAAGTTCATAATACATAAAAAGAAAGTGAAGAAAAGACAAGGCATTTTTTAAGCTGCTTATCAGTTCTAGAATACTATACAAATACTTCATTTCACTTTTGACCCTTATTTCAGCACTTAAAGAACAGGCATGGCTGTGCTCAGGGACCAAAAAATTCGATTCTGCTCAGGGTCTGGATATGCTGGTCTATTAAGATTTAGGATGAAGAGGATTGGCATGGTGGTACATGCCTTTAGTCCCATCACTTCAGAGGCAGAAGCAGGTAGATCTCTGCGTTAGTGTTCAGTCTGTTCTAACCAGAGTACCAGACCAGCCAAGGATGCATAAGTCAAACGTTATCTGGAAAAATAAAATTAACAACAAAGAAGAAAAATAAAATAAAGTGTATAACAAAGCAGAATTTGAGGCTGTGAAAAATTAAGAAAAATATAAAAAGGAATCTTGAAGGAATATTAGAAGGTGGAGGCCTAGCAGGATTCCAGATAGTTAAGAAAATGGGATGGTGATTAGTTTATGTGTCTATAAAGTAGAGAAGATTCTACAATGTGATTTGACCAAGAGATGTTCCTCCATTACGGCCAGTGTCTGAAAAAGTGTGATATATCATTGCCATCAGCAACTGACAATTTTACCGTTCTTAGGTGAGACCTGGGTAATAGTCATTGCCAGACCTTTTAATCATCAGGGAAGAAGTAACTTGACTAAGTCTTAGGAGATCTTCGTCATGGCTGTGCTATCAGACAAAGGATAAATCTCGTCATAAGCCTTAACACTGACCCCATGCTATTTTGCTCCTCACTCAAGTTTTCCTACATCCCTCCACAACCCCCAAATAGCCACTACCTCTCAGTAAGGTATTGGTGGAAAATTCTCAAATGTTCAATGAAACTGAACAAGCTCATCTCATTGTGTTTAGGGATGGAAGACTATCTGGGTGCGCTACCCTCACATTCCCTGTCTTAGTGGGCTGTCACTGCTTGCTATGGCTCTTCCTCCAAGTCATTATGGGAATAACATAATGGCAGCAATGAAAATTTCTATTTGAAGTAAATTAAAGTTTAGTATTTTCAGAGAAGAAACCTCAAGACACAGCAACTATATTTTCTAATAATTTAACAGTAATATTTTTTCAGTAATTCATGATAGCATTATTGATAAAATACCAACAACTCATTCTTCATTTAATAGCAATTTTTTTGTTTTTAAAAATTTTGATTAAATATTTAAATATTCATAATGCATACAGTGTGTTTGGATCCAAACCACCCTCATTCTTTCCCTTCCAATGCCTCCCCTATTCCTGCCTCCAATCACCAATCTTTCTGTGTTCTTTTTCATTATTATTTAATGCCCACTGAGTCTATTTAATGCTAACTATATATACATAGATACTGAACTACCTCTTGGAGCATAGGTGACTCTCATGGCATATATTCCTATAGAAATGTGACTCTCCCTCTCCAAGTAGCCATCAACTGAGAATAGCTCCACAGATTGGGATGGAATTTCAATGTACCCTCCTCTGTTCATCTTGGGATTTTGGTTGACCTGATCCTATGCAAGTTTTATTCATCCAGTCAAAGTTATTGTGAGTGCTTGTTTACAACTGAACAGTCATGTTCTGAAAGTTCTGTTTTCCTGTAGATATTCAATCCTCTAGCACATTATTGTTTAATTTTATTTTTATATAATTCGCATTTTTTTTTCATTTATTTTACTCACAGACCAGTTTCCTCTCCCTGCTCTTCTCTCACCCCCCAACCCGGAATCCCATCTACCCATTCTAAGTTCTACTCATCATCTCTCTTAAACATAAACATCCTCTAATTCGGGTCAGACAGATGTCCCAGAAGATCTCTCCTCTAAAAACAAAACAAAATTCCCTCCCATTAGGTTTGTATATCATATCCCTACAGCAAACCTTTAATGTTTTCTTCTCTTTTAGTAATGCTTAAATGTTCCCTCATCCGTGTTCTGCTTTTCTTGCTCTATATTTTCTTTCTTTTATTATTTTAAATTTTTTAATTCATTTTACATACCAACCACAGTTCCCCCTCCCACCCTCCCTCCCATTCCCCTTCACTTTCCCCACCCCCATTCACTCCTCGGAATGAGTAATACCTCTCATGGGCCTCTCAACAAAGTCTGGCGCGTCAAGTTGAGGCAGGACCACGCCCCTGCCCCCTGCATTAAGTCTGATCAAGGCATCCCACCATAGGAAATGGGATCCAAAAACCCAGTTCATGCACAAGAGATAGATCCTAATCCCACTGCCAGGGGCTCCCAAAACAGACCAAACCACACACTTGTTAACCACATGGAGAATGCCTCCTTCGGTCCCCTGCAGTCTCCCCAGCTGTTGGTCTAGACCACCCTAATTGTCATCATTGAACCTTCAACTAGTAACTGATGGAAGCAAATGTAGAGAACCATGGCCAAGCACTGAGCCAAGCTCTGGTTGGGCCAAAATTATCACAGAGCCTGTACCTTGAGGCTGGTAGGACAGAGAAAAGCTTGGCTCATGTTTGAAGGATAGTCTCAACACTACCGAGTGAGTGATGAGACAGCAAAATCTAGGTAAATACCCTTCCAGTCAGAGGGAGGGCTTAGCTGTCTCTCATTGGCTGGAGGTACCCCCACATCATACGATGTCACTTAACCTATGTAAAATGACACTCACAGTAATAAGGTGAATTCCTGCTTTGACTTGACTCCCTATTGTGTCTGATTGTCCTGCATCTTGGGGCTGAGGGAATGGTGAATAGCACACTCACCTTTCCCTGGGGAATAAAGCTAAGGAGGCCTGGCACTCTGGGAGTCTCTCTCTCTCTCTCTCTCTCTCTCTCTCTCTCTCTCTCTCTCTCTCTCTCTCTCTTATCTTGCATTATGCTTTTGCCTTTGCTGTTTCATTGAAACAGCAGTCAACAGCGCAGCAATGAGAAGCTTCACTGTTAAATCAGATGGTTGCATCTTAGTCACCAGCTTCTCCATTACAACTGCAACATTCAGCAAACCTGATCTCCTGCTCCCACTACCCATGGTTTCTTCGACTCTGCCAAGAAACCTTTTCTTGGTTCCACTCTGATAGAAAAGTCTTTATCCTTCTAGATTATCTTTTATTTCCCAAACTACATGTCTAGAGTCTCCACTCTGGATCTAATGTGCATCTTCCTGTCTTGTATCATAATTTCCTCTCATTTATAGCCTATTAATTTCTAAATACATATTGACAGCTCAGTATCCCCCCCACACACAATTCTGTTCAATGGGATAGACTGTCTAATCTCTTCCTGTATCTAATGTACTAGGAGGTTTTATAGCAGTTCTTCCAGTGTGAGCAGTAGTTTATTGTCCTTGGATTGAAGATATTATCTATGATTTAGACTTAATACAAAACTGAAATAAAATACTTCCAGTGGTTTTACTTTTTAAAATTCTAAACTCAGCCAGGCGGTGGTTGAACAAATGCCTTTAATCCCAGCACTCAGGAGGCAGGGGCATGCAGATCTCTTTGAGTTGGAGGGCAGACGGTCAACACGAGCTAGTTCCAGGACAGGCTCCAAAGCTACAGAGAAACCCTGTCTCAAAAACCACAACAACAAAAAGTTTTAAATGTCTATGATAGATTAGTCACCAGAAAAAAAAATAAAACTTTCCGAGAGATACAGATGCATTACATTCTCAGAATGATGCTTTCCAAACTGTGTTTTGTTATTATATTTGTAATACATCTTTCATATAAGAAAATGCATTTTTTGTGAAACCCCCTAAAAGAAAACCTTACGTAAATTTTAAAATTTTTTTGCCAGAAAACATTGTTCATAAATTCATTCTTCAAGTGCAACAAAGTCATTTCCCTATAGCAAACCGAACGAAATTGTGGCAAGCATTAACACAAACCCCTTTATAAAACTTGCTTTTAAATAAGTCTGCATATGCAATTGTACCCAGGAAGGAACATAAGTAACAAACTCATTGATTAGATCAAGAAAATTCATTGTTTAAGGTCTTAAAGTTCACAGACTCCATTTACTTTTTTGTACTTTCAAATAGCAATGATGTCATAAGGTCCCAGGCACAATGGATGCTACAAGATGTTTTATGCTCTGTAGTCTAATTATATGAGGTTGTTCCAAGACAGAAAAGAGGGTCAGCAGGGGCTGAAGCCGAGTGATAAATGTACCTGGGATTAAAGCACACTGTACAAACTAAATACTATTTTTGCAACATAATGATTTCTAAAACTATTTGCTGGGCAATTATGATTAATCCAGAAGAAAATCTGGCAACCAGTGCTTTTAATTCAATTTATGGGTGATTAGGGCATTAAGAAGGTAAGATAATAGCTCCCATAATAGGGCAGCTTTTGAGCACAAAATTACCTTTTGAATACTTGAAGAAAAACATTTCAAGATTGGAAGGACCCTGCAGTGAATAAGACCTCAGAAACCATTTGCTGTTTTCTGAGAGTCAAACAAAACACAAATTCTTCATCCTCCTAAACTTTAGCCCTTCAGTTCTGGTCAGTCGACCAACCAGTGCTCGTCACATCTGTTTCATTCTCCTTATTAATACTTATAATTTCAAACCCATTATCCTTAACAGAGCACAGTTTTCTATCTTCTCAGTTTCTGGGTGCTTGAATATTACAGGTCCAATCACAGTCCTCAAGCTCTATTGCCCCGATATGTATTTCTGGCATCTTCAGTTCTTCGTTTTATTTAAGTCTTCATTTCCTTAACTTCCCGACTATTAACAGACATTTAAATCAAATACCCAGAATACTTCTCCTAAAAATAAGATAATCTCTGCAAAATAGATACACAAAACTTTAGTGGGTAGGGCAGAGATGGAAAGAAAGGTTTGCATAATTATTAAAGCAGAAACTGACATAGCTTCTTGCTGAGATAGCCGCGGCAAGATTAAATACTGAAGGTGGGGGGTGAAAAGGACTCTGTGTTGTGTGATAGTTTCTTTTATGATTATAACCTTCTGTCTTAGAGGGAAGCCCATTAAGACACAGGATTTTTTACAGAGAAGTGAAAGAAACAACAGGAGTTGCTAACAAGATGAAAATACTCCCTCCTGGGAAAAAGCTAGTTAATATAGAAAACAGACAATTCAAACTAGCTTCAGGAAGTTCTTTTAACAGATCAAATTAGCTAGGTCCCTTCCTCCCCAAATGTGTGTCAAGCAGTAAAAACTACTGAGAGTCACTCTCAGACGAACCAAATTAGAAGAAACACTCTCTGACAAGAGAAGCTGCTTAGATGTTCAGACTGGACAATTTAAAGAAGCAGAGATTAATTAGCTATGTAGCACAAAAGAAACAGAAACCGGCAAAATTCCCTAAAAGAAACAAAGACCCTCCAAGCTGCCAGTAAGAGGCTTACATCAACTGAGTCACTAGAAAAGGACACCTTCCAACCTGTTTAGCTGCCTGCTGGTTCTGCAGTAAGTGCCAGGCATCCAGTATTTGTGAAGTATCACCGCATGCTAGTGTGGACTGTTGGTGATACACAATATCTTCAAATCATTTCTGCTATCGTAGGTAACCCCTCCACCATTGTCCTGTAAGTAATTCCAATAAAAATTCATTGGTCCATCAAGTTAGATATTGATGATATTCCTTCTTTAGTCTGTTGCTTGTTCTCTGTCTGGGGTAAGCATACATTTGTTCACATATCCCCAGAAATAACTCATACAACACAAATCAGTTGATGAATGGCATAAAAAATATCACATTGGGATTGAGATCTTGATCAGTGCCCTCTTGCATTCATGAGCTATCCAGCTACGTCTAAATAGCTAAGACATGAGCACATCCTTCAACCTCTGCAGGGTCTACTTCTGAATTACTAAGTTTGCCTGTTGGAAAACTTCTCATTACCATTATTCTGGTTATTATAGCTTACTGATAAACTTGTTGAAGATGATGTTGAGAAGAAATACATGTGTTTTCAATGACAGTGTTAGTTTTGATATTTCAGGTCTTCAATCTGCTTGAGTTTGCAGTTTAAGAACATGTACACCAGAAGGGAAAGGCATAAATAAAGTTACATTTAAAAGAAAGTAGAATCAAGTTGGGCGGTGGCAGTGCACGCACAACTTTAATCCCAGCACATGGGAGGCAGAGGCAAGTAGATCTCTATAAATTCAAGGCCATTTTTTTCTACAGAGAAAGTTCCACAACAGGCTCAAAAACAACACAGAGAAATCCTGTCTCGAAAAAAACAAAAAGAAAAAAAAATAGGTAGAACCAAAATAATGAAATTTTGGGGCAGGTACCCTCAAAGTTGACTAAAATATTTTATCTTGGGGCCCTATTGAGTTATCCTGAAATTATTGTGGTGAAAGGAATTGTCCTTCTGCTTCAAGATATAATCCTTCCTGTTACTAGGTATCCCACCTTCTGCTATGGAACCATGACAGTGATTGTTCTTTTTTTGCTTACAACGTTTGCTTCAGAAACCATGACCGAAATAGATTTGTTTTCTTCTTAATGTTTGCTTAGCTCAAGTATTTGCCACAGGGATTACAAACTGACTTATCTTTGAGACAGAATTTCTACATAATCATCATTAATAGGATTTATTAATGTGATACAGTAAGTTAAACATTCCTTGAGAACACTTACTGACTTTTTTCTCATATGTTTAAAAAAAATCAGTGGAAAAGATAATTGCGATGTGTGTAAAAGCTCATTCTCTCTATTAATAATTACTTCATTTTGATAGGAAAATTGTATAAGTGACCCAAGAAACCAAGCTATTTAAAAGATGAAGATGCATACTTTATTCTTGATTCTGAATACAATAGATAAAGCAGATTCCCTGGGCACCCACTGGCCAGGGAAACAGCTAGGCATGCAGATCTTCACCTACAACTTTTCTTACCATGCTATCTGTCCCTCAGTCACCAGCTCGTGCAGCCATCCTCTGGGAACCCAATAATGGTCATGCCAGCCAGGGAAGCAGATAGGCGATCTTTACTTCCCCTCTTTCCCACAAAAGTCAGTCTCCCAGTTTCATATCCAGCTCTCTAAAGTACCCCGCTCTTTTCCTTCTCTGCTGCATTCCCAGGGAGCTATACAGATCCTTCTGGGAAAACCTGCTGTCCTCCCTTTAATGTGCTCCTTCAGCGCTCCACCTCTAGTGCATCGGCATTGCTAAGTGCCATCAACATAGAAACACATTTTACCGGAAAACCCCAGCGGCATTCCCTATCAGACAAACCACAGCAACCACACTCTCCTAAGTACCAAAGAGGGCAACAGATACCAAGGAACTGAATAACCACCTAACGAAGACAAGACCTAGAATTAGAGTCATCCAAAACAGTGTCAGGAAATGAATAAAAACACTTCAAGAAACAAACGTGGAAATAGAAAACCCCAAATGAGGGAAAATTGGAAATAAAAACATAGGAACTTGGAGATAAAAAATATTTAGGAACTCAAAAGGAACCGTAGAGACAAAGCCTCAACAGAAGACTACAAAAGATGGGAAAAAGAACCTCAGGCACTGAAGACAAGATAGAAGAAGTGAATACCTTGGTCAAAGAATATATTAACCCTTAAAAATTCCAGACACAAAACATTCAGGAAATCTGGGACACTGTAATAAAAAAAAAACTATGAATAATAGGAGTACAGGAAGGAGAAAAAATCCAGTCCAAAGGCTATTTCCAAAAAAAAAAAATATCATAAAAGAAAATTTCTAAAGCTTTTAATCACAATAGATGGGGAAAACAATGCATTCCATCATAAAATGAAATTCAAGTCCTATGCATGGATAAGTACAACCCTAGGAAAGATGCTAAAGGGAAAATTTCAACAAGAAGTTAACCACACCCAAAAAAACCTCAAAGAATAAATATTAGACCAGCAGATCAAAATGTAACAGAAAATAGCCCACACCACCACAATAAAACAATGGGAACTAACAAATGCTGCTCATTGGTAACTCTCAGGGTTCTAAGTTTCTCAAGAAAAAAAAAAACACTCACAGAATGGATATGATATGTCTTTTTAAGGTCTTTTTTTTTTCCTGGTTCACTATATCAATCTCAGGCAGAAAAAATCCACAGTAATTTGGCTCTAAAACAAAAGTGACATCCCTTCAAGCCATCATTCTTCTTAACTTGTCAACAGTTTCAGATCCATTTGTTATATTGATATGAAAGTTAAATATTGAAAATAAAATACCCCAAGAAGGTATGATCTTTCCATACCTGTTTGAAAGATTTCACCATTTAGACGAGGAAATGACTCCATTTAGACAGTATTATTATGATTTACTCCAGTAATCAAGAACAATTGTAAAATGTTGATTTACTATAATCTAAATAAAATCACTTCATTTTACTGCCAACTTGATTTCCTACAGCTTTTGGTCACCTACAACGTTAATTGTATACATGCTAACTTAGAATGGTCTGTGACATACATATGCTAAAAATCATTTCTTATCATTTTTTTCTGAATTGGAATCCTTTGAATATCTAGACATCTGGTACCAACCAAATTCATGTGATGATAATTCTATCTGAATTGCCAAAATTACTGGTCAACTTCAACTTGTACTGGGTTGACACAAATAACCCCAAGGGAACTGAGTACTGTTAAATATAATTTTCTACCTACACTGGTTCAGTCTTGTGTTCTTATCACACATAAAGAGCCATAATAGTATGTCTTGCTTAAAATAGAAAACACGCATTGAAAAAGAAATTAATTATAATTATAGATTCCATTTTAAACTGGTTAAAATTGTATCTTTATAATTTTCTTCTTAATCTTAACTATAAATTCCATAGAAATGGCAAATAATGCAACAATTTCAGGTTCTTATACTTTTTAAGCAATATTGCATGTTATTCTAAGAAACAATAAACATGGGTTTTGAATGAGAAATTTTTTAAATACTAAAACTTAAGGATAGTTATCAATAAGCTTTATGATCCCAATAAATGCCCAGAATTTTATGTTCATATTTTGATCACAGAACTTAGGAATGTTTTAACTTAGATCCATGGCATAACCGTGTTTCCCCCCATTTTCTTTATACCCATCCTGCCCTGGTCATATTTTAGTCAGGTTCTAAACTGAAACTGACTAAAAAAATTGTCCTGACTTTATGAATCCTACATCTCACAAAATGTCATTCTCCTTCTGTTACTGCCATTTTATCTCTACCTGAAAATTAAAGACACTGGGGAGAAAGGAAAAAAAATACTTAGATTGCATTTATTTTGGTAGTAATAAGTCTCTAACATTATAGACATCCTAACACAAAACTGATTAAAGATACAGAGAGCCATTTGAATAAAGGAATTTACAAAGAGGAATATCAAAATTCTTGTGCAATATAATATACTTATAGCTATACTAATGTGATATTATGAACAATAAACTTTATATTGGCTTTATTATATAAATTCAATTTTCCTCATGGAAATATTCAAAAGTGAGTCAAATATACCAACCTTAAATTTTAAACTATGGCATTTCATTGATTTCTAAAATACCTACTACTAAATCCTGATGTTTTCTTCCAATATTTGTATTTTAATCCTCTTATGTAGCATCTGTGAGATGTCATTATAATTTTTAAATTCTCTAGTATAAGAGGAGGAAACAATTCTGTCTATTCTTGGAAAAGAACATTTTCCATGTTTCTCTTTGGATATATATATATATATGTATATATATATATGT
>NW_026067906.1:6147673-6177808 GCF_014885135.2 Alexandromys fortis
ATGTGGCAGAAAATTTTCACCTTAGCATCCAGCTAGGAAATCTAGAGAAAATGTATTCAGTGAATACAATAAAAAGGAGCTATTGTACATCCCTATATCTGAAAATAAGAATCCATGGAAAACCTACCATGAAATCCTCTTGAGATCTGAACAAAGTAATTGAAGGTTTCCAAAAAATATTATGCAGCAATATAAAACTCCAGATAATATGTGAGATTTGGCTATGGTATCATCAAAACTAGACACTTGAAAGGTAGGAGTTTACATAATATCGCAGGTTTTAGGCCTCAAAATTTCTCCTCAAAATTGTCTCTTTTATTTATGTCTCCGTTTGCTAGCATATTATCTTGATTTTTTTCCTTACTGCCTTGATACATATCTGCGAGTCAGAAGAATGGCTTTCACAACCTCTGAGCTCAGTTTTCATGACAGTGAATAGCTGAGGAAACCTACACATGACAGGGCCAATACATCTGTAGTCTCTCAACAATATGGTTGCCTGAGCAAAACAAGCATTATTGGAAGCTCCAATTGAGATGCCACTGAAGACAGTGCAAGTATCAAATGGTCCAAACTCGATGAAGAGATACAGGTAGTCAGTGACTGCTGGGGCGGGGGGGGGGGGCGGTTATCCTGGGACAAATTCCCATACCATTATCTAATCCCAAGTGATCAGCCCTGGAATTAGTATGTATGAGGAAGAGGAAATGGACTCAACAGGTTAAACATATATGGGCACATAGAATGCCTAAAGAAGAGATTGTGATTTTGGGAGAGGATGCATGGAACAAGTAGGAGAGGCAAGAGATTAACAGGACTGAGGTGGATGTGGTGATCTTGGATTAAATTCTCAAGAATAAGTGAAAATATAAAAGAAACCCATCGTTGATCTATTGAAAGAACATTGCCCCCACTGGTCCATAGATCATGGCACTGTTAGGAAGTGTGCCCCTGCAGGAGTAGGTGTGGTCTTGATGGAGGAAATGTATCACTGTGTCCAGGCTTTGAGGTCTCATATGCTCCAACAATGCCTGGGATGGTACAGACTCCTTCTGTTGCCTGCAGATCAAGATGTAGAACGCTCAGCTCCTTTTCTAGTAATGTCTGCCTACATGCCACCATGCTTCCTCTGTGATGCTAAGGGACTCTGAAACTGCAAGCCAGCCCCAGTTAAATGTTTTCCATTTTAAGAGTTGCTATGGTCATGGTGTCTCTTCACAGCAACAAAACACTATGAAAATCTAGTCTCCAAAACGAAGAGAAAATCTAGCTATACTTAGCTTAGCACTCCCCATTCAGTATGTTGGTGACCAAAAAGTACCATGAGAAACCTGTCAGTTCCCTCGTAGTTCAACCATGGAAACAATAAATAATTTAATTTCTTTCAGTTCCAAGCATGTCGATATAAATGGAAGAATTTCATTTCTTTTTATGCCTAAAAAATATTTTATTGTGACTATGTACATTTATTTTATTCAGAGTGCCTTTTACAGATTTATTTACTTTTTTTCTTTTACTGAAAGTAGATTACTTTCATATAATGTATCTTTTTTAATTAAAAACACAGTTCCTCAATCAATAGACATCTTGGGGAACTCCACACGACCATTATTGTGGATTAGACACATATTTCCAATCACTCAAAAATAACTATAACTTGATAGAACTATGACTTGATATTGGAACAGTTAACACAAGACTGCAAAGGGAATGGAGAGAGGGAACAGGGATGGGACAGACACAGGGTACCATAATTCAGAGAGGCTGGAAAATAGGCATAATGTTTATGGCACAACAGTCAACAATAGTCTAAAGCTGTTAATTATACATCTCTAAAAAACTGGAGGAGAAGAGCTTTAGCATCCTAAACAAACAACCCTGAATGTATTTGTGGAGCTGGCATGCTAATTACCCTTAAGTATCTTTGGAGGTGGAATTAATTACCTTAATTCGATCATTAGATTTTCTACACACATATTGGATAACGTAACACTATAGCCACAAAAAAAGTACAAAATTGTATGTCAATTTAAGAATAGAAAATTTCAAAACACTACTACCACAAAAATTACCCAGATCTACTTGAATTAAATATAGGAATATAAAGGCAAAATGATCTTTGAACAAAATTAAAGTATAATTTGGGATGTTGTTTCATCACAATGCAATTGGAGTTGGCCTTTTCATTTTCCATAACCTCTTTATTTATATCTAAAGTGAGATTTTTTTAAAAAATGGACTGCTCTTATATTGAAATAGAAACTGCTTTTAAATATTTTAAACAGACAAGGTCATATTTAGATTTGGTATTTATAACCCAAATTTTGTCGCAACTGTTCATAATGACCTTCTCCTTTCAGTTTCTTTGGGAATACCCATTCTGTTTTCTATCAGTGAAATGCTAATTTAGATTCTCACTAACAATATACACGTCTCTTTATTTCCTTGTTTGTGTTTGATTTTTGTTTGAAGGGCTATCTTTATTTGATTGATTGTTTTAGTACTCAGTCATTTTAAATCAAGTGATCCTATTTCTATTCTATCACTGAGCATCATTGGGAAAAGTTATCACACAGTGCTCAACAGCAATGCTCACATGGAACTCAGAAGTAAAGATTATTTTGGTCCTTCAGTAGTATTATATTATCAATGTATGGCTATACCTAATATATAGTATTGAGTGCCATGAGAAACCTGACAGTACCCTCCTGGGCTAGATGCCAATAACAGATAACTACATAAAGAAAATGCGATCCATGAATATGTATACAAACATTTCAATACACACATGAATAATTTATTATGCAGGCAAAAAATGTAACCCTGTAATTTATAGCACAATAGTTATACTGGCGAAATGACATAAGCCAGTTGCAGAAATACATGTACTGCGTGTTCTCTCACATGGGGAAGTAGAAACACTGGCTTGAATGATGATCGTGGTCTAATAGAAGCTGGTAAGGTATGTATTAGAAGAGAAGTGGGTACATTCTGATGGTAAGATCAAGGTATGCTCTATGAGTCTTAGAAATCCTCACCTTGTACCCTTTTCCATACATATTATCATTATATGCTGATCATAATTAAATTATGAAAAACAAAATATGGTAATAAGCAGTATTCTTTGATGTCGGAACATTAAATATCTCTCTCAAATGTTATTTTCTAAACAATATGTCTTAGAGTTACTTTTATATTGTTAATATTGATATGATTTTTAAAGACTTCTTTTTATTTTTTTAAAAACAATCTTTTCTCATTTTACAAATCAACCCCAATTCACACTCCCTCCCCTCTTCTTATTTCCCCCATCTTCCCCCTTCAATGCTCCCCTTCTACTCCTCAGAGAGCATGAGGCCTCACATGGGGAGTCAACAAAGTCTGGCACTTGGTATGATTTTTATTTAAAGGTTTATTATTTTTAATGGGGTGTGGGATGGTGAAGTGTATGTGTATACAGGCATACTTTGAGGTCAAATGAGGGTGTGATATCCCACAAAACAAGAGTTATATGCAGTTGTAAACCACCTACTGTGAGTGCTGGATATTATACTCAGTTCCTCTGCAGAAGTAACAAGTGCTCCTAACTGCTGGAGAGACACCCCCAGTCCTATTATTTTGTCATTTTTGATTTTATGGGCACATCTCATACTTCTGAATTATATCAGCAGCTACCAGTATACTTAACTTTGTAGGTATGCCCAAAGAGATCTGTGAACAGTAAAAATAAAAATAAATAACAATAAAGCCATGTTATCCTTTACTACTGATGCATTCTTCTGCTCAAGGTTACATTTAGAAATGTGCTTTCACCAACAATCTACGTTTCTCCTAAGATACACTTATTGAGATATAGTTATTGTACTTGAAATAATTAAATAATTACCCTTTGGCTTGACTGTGCTTTTCTGCATTAGCTAGACTCTGTGAAGAGAGAAAAACTTTGACTTAAACTGAGTGAAACAAGCAAAAGTTTCCATGGCTCAGTTTTACTGGAATTTTTTTTTTAAAAAAAAGCTTCCCTTTATCTAAGCTACAAAATATTCAGTGTGATCCAATTATTCACAACCCACAGTGTTGCATTGTGAGATTTTTCTGTTTGATAACGCTCTTTTCAACCTACCTGTCAATCTTGAGAGAACTTTTCCTAAAGTTTAACTGGAAAGAATCATTATTTTCCTAAATTTATAATGACTATTCATGTTTTTGTTGCCTCAATAATCTTTTTCCTTGTCACAGGAAATGAGATGCTTACTGTGCCCACCATCCAAGAGTCCTCAGCTTTCTCAAAATTATACGTTAAGGACTTAGGGTACATTCCTAAAAAGTGATATACTCCATCTTCAGTGTTTCTACCCAGTGTCGCCCTTGAATGCTGTAAGTTCCCCAGGAAGAGTGCTCTCCACAGCAGTATGACCTCTTTGGGGAGCCATTATCTCCTCTGTACGTCCTCATGTCTGTAATGATCTGACGCGAGTGAGAAGAAACATGAGACGCAAACAAACCCATTCAGGAGTTTATTGGAGAAGGGGTATGCACGGGCCTGAGAAATTGTGTGTAGAGAGAGCTAGCAAAATGGCGTGTCCAGCTTTTAAAAGCTTCCTATGTCACATGCTGATGACGCAGATGACCCACGCATGCGCTCAAGGGTTTTAATTGAGTCACACTTGGAGATAATCACGCTTGCATGCACGTGTGTCACGCTGGCCCTTTGTTCCCAAGGGTCCACCAATATGTGCCTGTCTTTAGAACCCAGAAGCGCAGCCTTATCTATGGCTGAATAATTACAATATCCCCTACTCAGCAAAGTCAGCTTCACAGAGAAATCCCTAGTTACACGAGTTGCAGATCGTTCCCTTAGTTGTCAATACCTTACCTACCAGACACTAGCTATTCCATGTAAGGAACAAATACAGAAGAAGATAGGGAGGTGGAGGCAAGAAAATCCATCGTGAATTGATAGTTAGCCTGAGCAATATAGTGGGTTCAAGGCAGGTTTGAATTCATCTCTCAAGGACAACAACGAATCAGTACCATAAAGAATGTCAATCTACGTGATGCTCTATAAAGAAAAATCAAATATATAATAATCATCACTACTAATTTAATACTCACTATATTCTAGACCATGTCTTTGATGTTCTCTGGCATATTCTGAAGTAAAGACAGCACTGTAGTGCCTTTTATGAATAGAACAATTTAAAAGCTAAAGCTGAAAATGCGTATTTGTTTGGGCTCTTCAGTAAAGAGCAGTGTTGATTATTACATCTACAACTACATTCTTTTTTAAAAAAAAAAACTAAGTTCCAGAATATACTTCAAAGTTTCTAGGCATCTCCTATTTAAAACCACACCAAAAAAAAAAAAAAAAAAAAAAAACAGCAAAATAGTGAATACTATAACTGTGAAGATACTGGCTAAAATCAACAAAGGACAGTGACTTCTCAGAGCCTGGAATTGTAGCTGTAGACTGTCAACTGCTTCCCAGAGAGAGAGAGATTACAGCTGGAGTCCAAAAGTTTTGCTAAACCGAGGAAGTGGAATTGAAAGCCAAAAAGCCCAAAGAGGTAAGAATCCCCAGGTCAGAGTACTGGTTAGCAAATACCCACACAGAATGAGAAACCCAGAGGCTGTAGGAATTGGAGAATTCAGAAAAGTACCGAGCTGTGTATGTATAAGGAAATGACCCAAATCCAGGAAGGAGCTAGCCACAAGGATTAGAGGAAATATTACTCAAAGCACACAGGAATGGGAACAGACAGGTTCCCTCAGACAGAATGGAAAACCTCTGATTCATAGGACACTGGGTAGATAGAGGACTTGTAAAGATTGCGTCCTGGTAGCGTGGAAAAAGGGGTTAGTATCAGAATGACCACGGTTCAGGTTCTACCTCATAAATCTCAGGAGCAGGATCTAAACGTCTTGAGCAAATTTCCAGGTAACTCAGTCGTGCTCCAGAATAAAGCTCAAGAAAGAATTTAAGAGCATAAAACACCAGCACACAAAGAAGTTGCTGTAATGTATCATGTCTGTTCTGAAACAACGATGTGGAGATTATGGGAAATACTGAGTTGATTAAAACACATTATGTAACCATAGTTTATAGAAAGACCACGTGTGCCTCTACTTCCGGAAAGGTGGTGAAATATCTTTTCCCATTCCTTTTGATAGGGGCAACCAAAATTTCTCCATACTACAAATGGAATACATATAAGAAGAGGTCAAAAGTAGAAAGGGAAGGCAGACTAGCTGGGGAATTAATGGCTGAAAAAATGATACGGTGCTGAGTTCCTGGGTTTTCCTTTGTCCTGCATATAACATAAATAACTTGGAGCTGCAAAAGCTAGCAACCCACAGCAAGAGCACGTATGCCAGAGACTGTTTTTATGTAAAATAAGATAGGATTTATACTGCTGGAAAATTTATACTATGAAGTACCGGATTTATCTTTCCACTTAAAATTAAATTCAAATATAGGCCAAATTTGTGCATTTGTAATCCCTGCTCCAGGGTAGCAGAAATAGGCAGATCCCTGGGTGGGGGTGTTCTCTGGCTGGCTACCCTAGCTACTCAGGAAAGAGGGAAATGTGCCTGAGGAACACCACCTGAACTTAACCTCTGAGCTCCACTCAAATGTGTACCTACATAGGAACAGACATGCTCAACAAAACAGTTGAATTTAGGGAATAGTGTTTTATAAACATGGGACACCAAATATTAAGATACCTATACACAGACACATACGCACATACGCGCGCGTGCGTGCGCGCGCACACACACACAGGTTGTGGGGAGTAAAAACTGTGACAGGATCAGGGAAGAAGCAGACAAAATATAAAATATTTACACCATTACCATTAATCTTAAAAACACAGGGGAAATAACATACAGCCACATATTCATGCATAGTCTAAGCAGTATCTGGATCTATAGTCTAGCAAGGAAGTAATAATGTATTCAAGTCTACAACACTGCCTGGAGTTTCCATAAAGGTCAAGGAAGCCCATTGTTTTAAGTAGTAGCAAATCTCTTTAAAGTAATGTCACTGGTCACCACCAGAGGCTCAATAACCAACGTTCCCATTGTCATCAGATTGATGTTGTGTGGAGGTACCCCCTTTGGTGTCAACAGAGACTGATTGAGGAGTCTTCATTCCCAGCTCTACCTTGAAGCAATTAGGTTCCTCCCTTGTTAATGTGAGTGAGGTCAGTCAATGGCAATAAAATAAAAGGGGTGGGAGGTTATTGAGAAACACAAAGTATAACAAAGGTGGTATCCAGATCTTAGCTAATCATAGTCATATGAAGAGAAGAGTTTTTAGTTAAATTTTTAGAATGATACTAAATACCCATAACATCATACTGCACTGGAAACATCCTCACCAAAATCACAGCTGAAGTTAAGTATGCAAGCAATTATTGCTACTTTCCAACACTGTATTAGAAGCCCTGGCTAATTCAGTAAGATAAGAAGAAAGAAAGTAGAAACTATACTGGCAGAGAAAAGGGCAATAAAACTATATTTCTTTACCTGTGACAAGATTATCATGAAAATAATGAGAAAGAAACAGAAAAAACCTGGAAGCAAATTAATTCCTGAAACTAATAAAGAATTAATTATAGTGAGGTTGTCAGAGAGACAAAAGGTTATTACATGGATGTCTATTGTTTGCCTATATAGCAGCAATTAATTAGTAGAATTTTACATTCCAAACACTATTTGCATACAATGCTAATTTACCTGCCAAAAATAAAATAACTAAGTGTAAATCTAAAGGCACACATATGAGAACAAATGAAGAGGACTATGAAACCCAGATACATCAAGAGAAAATAACTGGTAAACTATAACAGATTTATGAATAAGAAGAAACAAGATTGTCAACATGACAATTTTCTCAACACAGTCTTTATTTTAATGTGATCTCAATCAAAATTTCAATTTATTTTGTCACTATCAGTTCTAAAAAACATCAAGACTAGCTTACATAAAATTCCAGAACAATGTTAGAGGATAAATCCTATCAACACTTGAGAATATCAACAAGCTGACATCAAAACGCTGTATTTGGAAAAAAAAATAATAGATTCATGGGTCAATGGAAGAGAATAGATGGTCACAGAATAGAAAAGCATAAATATAGTCAGTTTATCCTTGAAAAGGAGGAAAAACAATTAAAGTATGAATTATCCTTACAAGAGTCAGACTAGAAAAAATAGACATTACCATACAAAAATTGGGTATATAATCATCTGTATACTGCAAATATTATTCTAGGTGATCAGAGAACCAAGTGTGAAATATAAAGACCAAGATGATAATATAAGAAAAAAAAAATCAAGAACCCAAT
Organism: Alexandromys fortis; assembly: GCF_014885135.2. Taxonomy (NCBI): domain Eukaryota; kingdom Metazoa; phylum Chordata; class Mammalia; order Rodentia; family Cricetidae; genus Alexandromys; species Alexandromys fortis. Next base: position 6,156,024 of record NW_026067906.1, read on the forward strand.
CTTAAATTTTTCTGGTGAAGTATTGTTTAGAAAGCATATAAAATAACTCTTAAAGACCATGAACACAATGAAGATGTGCTGTTTGAATAAGAAGGCCACCCAAAACCCCATATATTTATATACTTGGTCCCCAGTTAAGAGAAATGCTTAGAAAGGATTAGGAGGTGTGGTCTTGTTGGAAGACAGATGTCACTGCAGGCAGGCAGGCATTGAGGTTTCAAAGCCCATGTCATTCTCAGTGTCCCTCTGTATCCCCTGATTGTCTCAAGATGAGAGCTCACAGCTACTGTTCCAGTGTCATGCCCATCTGCCTGCTCCCTGTCCTTCTGCCATGATGCTCATGGACTCTAAGCACCTGAAACTGTAAGTCGCAAATACACTCTCTTCTACAAGTTGTCTTGGTCATGGTGTCTAATCACAGGAATAGAAAAATAACTTAGGCAGGGACTTGTTTAAAATGCACAAAAGACCCAGAAAACACACCATCAAAGAAGATATATGATGGACAAGCAAATGAAGAGAGGGTCTGAAACATGTATTTAACAGAGAAAAAATAATAATTCAGAGAAGAAACACAGAAGAAGTTAGAATAAAGAGAAGCTACAGGTAGCAAATAAACCAGTAAGAATACAATTAGTGGCTGATAAGATGTGTTCTGAACAGATAGATTATTAAAGAAACAGTTATAAATTCAACACCATGAAACACTTAACAATAAACTAAAATAAATGGGGTGTGTGTGTGTGTGTGTGTAAAAACATGGAAAAGTTTTTACTGAGGTATAAGGAATGTGAAACCAATAACCAGTACTTTGTGTATCAGATATACATTATCAAACTGACAAAATTATGTGAAACAGATTGATTAAAGTTGATGTATAGGCATGAGCAGGATGGAAATTACTGTATTGATAGAAAGGAACTTTCTGGTGACTGGATCACGGCCTGTTTGAGTGTATCACCATCAATATTTTGATTATGACTCCTGACTATAACTCTGCAAGATGATATCATTTAGGTAAGGTGAAACTTTGAAGTATTTCTTTATGCTATTGATTATAAAAGCATAACTTATGAAATATTAGCTAACCCCCAAATCATACAAGCTCTTGCCAAGGTTTTGGTTACTCTCCACAACATGATGGTAAAGTCCTAATGCTAAAGATAACACTTAGTCTCTGAGCGTGGAGAAGTACAGCTGGTGCTAAACTAGAAGACTTACCCCAATGAAATGAAATGGTACTGAAAGGAACTCAACACCACCAAAACAGAAAGGAAATCGTCAATATCTTGCAGTTAAAAATCCTACAACTTTTACAACTTACTGGTGCAACAGTGGAATAAATGTTATAGGAGTAACCATCCATTTTCTGATTGAATTTAAGGCTCTGCTCCATTAGCTAGAACCCCTTAAATAGAACTCCATTAGATATAACGCATATGTGACAGTATTAAAATGGCCAAGAACACTCGCTAGACTAGATAGGATCCATGCCTAGAGGAAAACCTAAAAACGTTATTCTTCTAAAGCAACATAGCAATAAAATGAAACATAATGGCATTCTGCTTCATGCATAAATCCATGATTAGTTCAGCCTCCATTAGAGAAAATTCTTATGTAGTAGATGGGAACTAGCTGACCCACAACTGAAAAATGTGCAGAGGGTGAGAGACCTCAGAACACACAATTCTATTTGGGATGTCATCATCAGATTCCTCTTTTCTAGACTCAGTTGTCTATGCAAAAGAGGAGGCCGAAAGATTGGAAGAGCCAGAAGTTCCCACTGGCGGTGCTGTAGATAGGCATTCCTATATATACCCATTTACTGTTGATCCTTTTTTTTTTTAGATTATTATATATGGGACATCAAGTAAAAGAAAATAATTATACAAAAACCAGGCAAGTCCTTAAGAAAATAATTGGAATTCATTTATGGTCAACTAATTTAGAAACAATTGCTCATTATAATGAAAGTAGGCAAAATCTGCATATATTCTGTATTAACACAGAGAAACAGGTTATGTTTGTTTCTGTTCGATCTCAAATTTGTCAGACAGTGTTGAACATTTCCAATCTCATCATGACATATTAAGTCTGGGAAAGTTGCTTGTGTTCATATCATCACAGAAAATATGATTCAAATATATATATACATATATTTATGTATATATATATAAATACAGATTCAGCAATAATAGGCAGATACAATGTGAACATTGAGACGTGACAGTGTTCACTCATTTATAGCTCAGTCCCAAAGCAGTATTTAATAGTTTAGTTAGGATCCTATAAATAAAAGACCTTTATGGTTTATATTAAATGGACAAATGTATTTGTATGACTGACAATCTGAGTGTCAATCATTCTTCCATCATTATTATATATTTGCTATATATTTGCATTTCTCTTGACAACAATACAAGTGACCTTGTCAAATAAAGGCAAACAAAGTGCTTTATGAATCTCATTAATTAAAATACTGAATATCAAAACTAATGTTTATTATCTAGTCATTTGTTTCTGAACAACAACATTGACTTGACAGCAATTATATACTAATTAATTGCTTAAGTTTATTTGTATATCAATCTTCAGAGCTCATATGTCCTCCTATTATGACCCACTTGAGAAGCAACAATTCTAACTTGCAAGTAAAAATCAAACCTCACTCTCTGAATGAAACTAGTATAATTAACGGGAACCTACCTGATGAAGGCATAGGCACGTCCCGCTGCTCTGCTCCAGGGAGATGGGAGCAACAGCACACGCTGGCTTCTGCTCGGATCTCCCAAGAGAACAAGCACTCTTCTTTGTGCTTATCAGTCCACAAGTATCACCTCCGACCACTCCCAAAGGGCCAGTGCCCCAAAAGCTATTGACTGAATGAATTCTTACAAGTTTGTCAATAGAAAGTTCATCTGGAGTAATAGTGAATTTATAGGAACTTTAACAAGATATTCATCTCCAAAAGCTCATCTCTGTGAGACTAAAACATAAAGGTGTAAATACATAACTATGTCTTAAGCAGACTCACTAAAATAGAGTACTAGAGATGAGCAAGCGAGGGGCTAGTACCCAGTGGAACACAGAAATAGCATAGCCAAATAAAGATGGGAACAAAACACCTTGTCTCTATTACTCCATTCCCCTAAAACTGGGATCAGCTGAAAATCAAGAAGGACTGCTAAGGGAAGATGGTAAACTATATACCATCTGTGGCATCCATCACTACTGTAGATGCCTGAAGTTGTTGAGACTTGATGACTCTGATATCTTCAAATCTTTAAACACAGTTTAAGAAGCTACCTGAAGTCAACATGGCTCTAGAAGCCTACAGAGAAAGCCCCATTAAAACCCTCATCCATGGTCCATGCTACTAAGTTGTTTTTAACCATCTTGAGAACAAACTGTGAAGTACATCTTGCTCATGGAGTCAGTAGGCTTTTGACATTTCTAGGAGACACTCTGGCTCTTAGAACCTTTCCACCTCTCTTCCACAATTATTGTTGATGCTCAGGTACAGAAGTTATACTGTAGGCGGATCAGCTATACTTACTTTCCCTAAGTCTGTAACTTGATTGGTTCTGTTTTTTTTTTTTTTTATAATGCTCTCTGTCTGTAGCAAAGAAATGTTTCATTGAGAAGGGGCAAAACCCACACTTGTCTATGGGTATAAAGACCAACATTTAGAATGAAGTTATGGATTATGCTGATTTACTAAAGTAGTTATTGTAAGTTCTCCATTATCAATAATTTCATTAGCCCTCAGTAGTTTGGTAGGTTTTCTTTACCAGGGATGATCTTCTTCTTCTTGAGAGAGGTTTAAATAAAATTAGAGAGCTGCTGATTACTTCCATGGTTTACATGCATTATAGCACTCTTATAGTGAGCATGCCATGGTGATCTTTACTGTAGTACACAGGCATTATAGCTGTATAGGACGACTGTTTATTTTTCTCCTTTGGAAACTTGCCTGGTACCTTATGGTACCATGGTAGTCTTTACTGTTTTACACAGGCGTTATAGCTGTATAAGATTAGTGTTTCTTTTTCCTCCTTTGGAAGCTTGCCTGGCACCTTCTGGTACCAAGAAAACTAGTCATTGAGGAGAAGGCTCCCACATTACTTCCTCCTTGCAGCCTCTGTGCCCTCTGTCTGATGTGTAAAAAGCCTTCAGCAAAAGGGGCTGACTTTTCACCTCTGAGGAGCGAACAAGTGCACTAGCCCTGGCCTATAATATTTCGGGGTTCTCTTGGACAACCCTGACCAAAAACTAAAACAAGATTTCTCATGTATGCTGTTGGGATGTTTGCTAGATGGTCTTTGACTCTTGGAAGGAACAATTAAAATAAATACATGCATGTATGTATGAATATACTGACTTACATATATATACTGTCTTTCATGAATTATAGGCATTTTGAGTTAGATAATTAATAGTATGGCTCCTTATAAGTTTTTCATCCTTTCTTAATCCTATTTTAGCATTGTCTCCTTGTGTTTTTGTCATTGTCTACTTTTCTAAAAAGAACATCCTACCTCATTTTTATTTTCTCCTAAGGTCTCTTGTACCCTGCTTTTCCCCCTCTATATTGCTCTCCAATCAAAACCTTAGCAATTGTTCTCTTTTACTTTCTGGGTTTCTGCAGTTATACCAGGGATGTATTCTTATATGAAGGTTTCAAACTACGAGCCCCATATGACAAAACATGAAATATTTGTCCCCTGGGTCTAGATGACCTCAGTCACTGTGATCAATTTAGTTCCTTCTATTTGTCTTCTAAGATCATGACTTTATTTTTCTATATGCTTGAATACTCTTCTAGTTTACATGATTATCTATTCATTAGTTGGAGGATTTCAGGTTATATTCATATTCTAGTAATTGTGAATAGAAAAACAACAATCATGACTGAGCGAGTATCTGTGGAATGGTATGTCCAACCCTTTGGAACTGGTGTATCTGTGAAATATAGACACTATAATTCACAGAAGCCATAAAGAAAATTTTAGAATTACACCTAATCAAGAATGTGAAGAACCTTTACAATGAAAACCTTAAAACTTCGGGGGAAAGGAAGCGCATACTAGAAAACAGAAAGAGATCTTATGCTCATAGACTGCTTGTAACCATTTTACCAAAACTATAAATAGATTTAATGCAATCCTAATCAAAATTCCCATCTCATCCTTCATAGCAAAAGACCCCTGATAGCTCAACAGGATTCTTAGAAAATAAGAACAAAGCTGGAGGAATTACCAACCTAGATCTCACAATATAGTACAAAACCACAGTAATAAAAAAAAATATGGTGCTGTCACAAAAAACAGACAAATGGACTGACGGAACAAAATTGAAGACCCAAACATGAATACCTGTGACTTTGTGCTTAAACCATTTGTTTAACATTTTCATTAAAGTTTTGTTTGGGTTTTTCTTGTTTGTTTTCTATGTGGAACCATGTCACAAGTATGGGGAAACTGTGCCTTGTTTGTCCCTACTGTTTTCTTTTTTTTTTTTAAGATGGAAAGATGACTGATGCTTGGAGTTTATCTTAGTTTAATTAAAAGTGTATCCTGTCTAAACATTACACTGGGAAAAATAAATTATCTTCAGCAAATGGTGCTGGCAAACTGGACATTCAGATGCAAAAGAATGAGTTAGATCAATGTCTATCAGCTTGTAATAAATAAATAACTCCAATTAGATCAAAGACCTAAATGTGAGACCTAAAAGTGCTAGATGGGAACAGACAGTACCCTACAGGCTACAAGGGACTTGCAGAATAGAATTTCATTTGCTCAAGAACTAAAGCCAGCAAGTGGGACTTCATATAACTAAAATGCCCCTGTACAGCTAAAGCTATCACAGAATGAAAGAGAACCTTTGTCTTCTGTATATATGACTGAACTTTAATATCCAGAAAATGTAAGAGCTCAATAAGTAATGAGGCAATCAAACAGACAAAGAACTCATTAAAAATTAGCCAGATTCCAGAATAGAAAGTCCTTAAAAGAAGACAACAAAATGATCATTGTCTCTAGAAATTAGTGGAATGCAAACTAAAACATCTTTGAAATTTTATCTTACCCCAGTCAAAATGGTAAATATTAACAAAACAACTAATAACAAATGCTAGATTGATAGATGATAGATAAATGGATAGATAGATAAATGAAAGATCAGAACTCCTGTATGTAAAATCTTGAGATCATGATAATGGGGGTGTAAAGACAGTCTGAGTGAGAGGAACGGGAGCACAGAGAAATATGTGCGATTATGTTGCTTAGAAATGTCAAGCAAGCTATACCTATGATATATCAATAGCACAGATGCCAAATAATGAGAGTATCAGTAAACATGCTAACACAGAAGCGATGAATCTTATGGTGTCCTACCCCTAGACAAAGAACTACAAGCTGCTGAGAGAGCGAGATCTAGCTTCACGTAATTGCTTATCCAATACAAAGGGGTCAGGACTAAAATCTTATAAACAGAAACACATCAAGTGGACTTGGCAGGTTGTATTCACACACACACACATAATATGTTAAATATTTATAGACATTTAACAATAATAATCAAAGAGAGGCCATCAATTTGTGAGGGAGGAAGGCTCCGTGGGCGGACCGGGAAGGGGGGAATTTATGCATATTTAATTTAAAAAAAACACTTAAAAAAAACTGAAGTCCACCATGGGCTCTGGTTTCCAATGAAAGTCAAATGCTTGTGAATTCAGGAAATGGCATGTTTATTTACTTAAGTGGTGTTCATGTACACATTAAACTATAAACATGGAAACACTGCTACCAAGTTGTAATTATTACATATGCTATTCAATGTTTTGGTTTCAAACACTAAACTCTTATATTCCTAGATCACCTTCAGAAATTTTCTAAATTCATTCTCTTCTATTCTCTATTCACCATAGAAGGAGGAGCCATTAATTTTGGAGACTTTTATCTCACAGTTTTTTCTCTCACTATCTATATATTGGGGTGGGGACATGTCAAATTAAAAAGTCTGGGATTTTCTACAGAGAATACTCAAGTTTCTGCTCCTGATGAGAGAGAGCCAGAAGATAAAAGCTAGCCAGTCTGCTGTACCTCTCTGCATTAGTCACAGAGTGTAAAAAAGAAGAGCATTGAGTATTGGATGTCTGCCTGCTGCTGATAGCGTTAAGCCTGCGTTTAAACATAATGTCAAGATTCCTAGCAACTGGCATGTAAACCTCCTGAACTCTTTCCAAGCCTGGGCATAGAAATGTGGTAAGATCAACCTACTGATCCAAGAGCTGCTGTTACCCATTAAGGAAGTTCCAGCTGAATGACACCAGGACCTCTGTATGGATAAGTTTCAGAGCTTTAGTGAAATTAGGGAAAGAAGAAGAAAATGTGAGAAAAGCATTAGACAGAATCAAAGAAAACAAAGAGTATACGAGGAAACACACCCCATTATTGGCAAAGAACAAATTCTGCTACGACCACAGCATCCTATCTGTGCCTCTGCTGTTGTACTCCTCGGGATCATGACAATTAATCAGGGTCGTCTCTACCTCCCTCAAGGATCTCCCCGGGACTCTGAGAGCTTGTGATGATGTTCTAGAAACTTCTGTCTGGTCAGTTACATCTACGCTTACAAACCAGGGTTGGAATCATGACTGGGATCATTACCATGTATGAGTCTAAGAACTTATTTTTTTAACAGCTACTTTAAACATCTTTCCTCTCTTAACTTGCTAAACGTAATAATTAAAGGCTGTTGAGGAGAAAGTGTCAATTGTATTATAATAGATAGAAAAAATAACTTGGGAAAGCTTGAAGTTAATACCGATTCAAAAGCATTTAAACTTGTTACTAGATTCTGTAGATTTGCAGCTTTGTAAAGATAGTTTCTTTCTCTAGATTCTAGGAAATAATGACAAATGGAACCTTAGCCTTTTGCTTAATACACAGCCCACTTAAGGACACGTACACCCTCTTGGCATCGTGAACTTGTTTCTGTATGCTTTAGCTTGCCTTGGCTTCCTTATATATGATGCTTTCATATGCTGATGCTGTACATAATCTACTCAGACACCAGGCTCAGAGCTTATAATGTCCCCAGTCTGATATTGTAGTCATATTCTCTTCTGGCAATCAGCTTCTCTGACGATTTTGTCTGCAATATCTTCCTTCCTTCCTTCTTTCCTTCCTTCCTTCCTTCCTTCCTTCCTTCCTTCCTTCCTTCCTTCCTTCCTTCCTTCCTTCCTGAAGAAGAACTCCAGATATGTGCCTGATACAGAAACTGGCAAGGATATGTTCTACTTCTCCATGTTGCTTCCAATAATGATTTCCCTCAATTAATAAAGCTTTTATTTGATTTTATTTTATTTTAATTGAGACAAGGTTTTACTATGTAGCCCTAGATGACCAAGTATTGTTATGTAGACCAGAACAACCTTGAATTCATTAAAAACCTGCCTGACTGTGTTCGACAAGTGCTGGGAACAAAGGCATGTGCCACCATGCCAGGCTGACATATTTATGTCTAAAGAAACTATTGCCTCTGTTTGTTTTTCCATGCTGTGTTTTATCCAATCATCTCTCATATTATGTACTGCACTCCTAAGTTATTTCCAGTGTGAGGACTCCTAGTCCTTCTGCATGAAGTCCCTTCTGAGAGCTTCCGACTGCTACTTCTGTCATTCTTTCCGATATTTAGTTTGGGGTTTTAAGTAGTAAGTTGTGTCTGCTGCTGGGAGTTGAGAAATAAGGGATGACATTCTGAGTGTGCCGCTGAGGCCAATAGAGTCTGCAAATCACACACACGTAACTGTTTCATGTCTTCCCATCATTTCTGCAGGTGGACTGACTTACGCCCATCTCTTTCAGTACATAATAGAGACGTTAACATTAAACAATTACTAACTCAGGAAAACTGAATAGCACATACTCTGAGAGCTCTAGGGAGTCTCTCCCCACATACTACCCACGATTCTATAACTTATACATTGCGGCATCATTACCCCATGTTGATGGTAAGAAATGATCACGTAGTGTGTCATTTCTTATTCTAGTAACACGCTAACTGAGACTTGTTTGCTTTTGAAGGGCTTCTATGCTATAGTCTTCAAAGCTACCACTAGATCTTGGTCAGTGTAAGTAGCAATAGAACTTGATAGATATCTGTTCAGATGGTCGCCACAAGATGACCTACCAGCACAACATTACTGACAACAGAGTCAAACTTAAACAAGAATGAACCAGCTGCAGAACATCTACCCACATCACCCATGGTTCCTCCATTCTGTCTTCAATTCTTTATTCCAAAACATCATGATCAACAAAAACGAAATGCTGGTGACTTGCAGAATGTGGGATCTTGGATTCTCCCAGAACCAGGATATCTGTCTGTACAATTAAGCTTCCTTTTTTTTTTTTTTCAAATAGACCACCGTAATTGCTGCCCCTGTTCTCACTAAATGTCCAACTTGAGCCCAATAACAAAAGTATCAATCACAGATCTTAATAATGTCAGCTGTCCAGTTAGAATCAATCCTGTATTAACCCATTCTGCAAGACACCAAGACTGGGTAACTTTATAAAAACACAGGTATATTTACTATAGTTGTGGTTGAATGTTAAATGGCACTATCATGATTATGGCTTGCTTGTTGTTGAAGCCCTATGCCAGAGTAAAATTCACCCTGGAAGAGAAAAAGAACAGTGCCTTTGTGCCTATTCTGGCATCCTGTTCCTATAAAGTCATCGAATTCAATCACAGTGAGTATACTAACCTCTCCTACACCAGCCATCCCCCCAAAGGCTCTATCTGTAATCACTTTACTTGAGTTACATGCCACTCTCTTAACATCACGGAGAATATTACAATTGAACCCGTGAGCTCTTAGGAAAGGACTTATTCAAACTGTATCTAACCCACAGACGCTTCTGGAAAAAAATGTCAGGACAAAAATCGAGCAAGATAGAATTCATCCAGACTTTTCATATTTGAGTTCATTATCTTCTACTTCCTTGCTTCCTACTGCCAGAATAAAAATAGATCACTTCCCAGCACTGAGATCTCAGAAGTCCTGATAGAAAGAAGGGTATTGAGTATCAATGTTTTGGCTACCATTTGTAATGAAATAATTTAGCACGTGCTCACACAGCTGAGCTCTGTAGTCGGTAGCCTAATTTAGGCATCAGCTGCTTCTGCGTAAGTTATACTGACCCTCTCCAAAGCCAGTTGTGTACTGAGTTTCTCTTGGGTCTTATCTAAAAAGCAAATCAACAAGAAGAGAACCTGTGAGCTGGCAATTTAATAGGTTTAGCAGAACTTTAAGTCAACTAATTATACAAATGCAAACCATCTGGTAAAACAAAAATGCAGTACTGGATAAAAAAAATGTTTAAAATCTTAACTTCCCGAGTCACAGATCTATGTTTCAATCCCCACCTCTGTTCATATCAGCTGTCTTACATTGAGCAAATTAGGAAACATCTGTTGGCAGAGGCTTCTAGCTAATCATCCCAATTACTTTGACTTCTTCGAGGGTTTTGACTAGACCGCGTCTCTCGGCCCTTCTTACAGTTAATTGTAGCCATCTGACCTGCTCTTGCCAAAACACGAACAGAGGAGTAGTAAGTGCCACTTGAGGACTGAGGCTCTCTAAGCAGGCATTTCGCCTCTATTTATTTTAAGTGCAGGCTGAGTCGGGTGACAAAGAGAAATAGGTGATGAGCAACTAATTGGAAGACACTCAATTCTGAAAACCCATTGAGAGCACGGCTGGTGAACTTGAGGGTCCTCTTTATTACCTTAGTTTAGTCTACTTTAATGGAGGCATGCCTATTGCTTTAAAAGTGCACAAATGCTACTCACTTTATAAAGAATGTTTTTGCTGTTATTGTGGTGGTGGTTGTTGTTGTTGTTAGATGAATGAAAGTAACAAAACCTATTCAAAACTCCTTTAAGTTAGCAGGGGGAATTTTCCATTTTGAGAGTCCATCTATGAGGATTGCTCAAGAGTAACAGAAACATGAACACTATCTATCAGAAACATTAAAATTATGCTTTTTAAATCTTCATAGCAACAATATCTGACGACTTTCACCTGTGTAGATTTCTGTTCTGCTCTCCATACTCACGTCACTTCACTATTCGGTTTGCCATGTCCAGTGTTCAAGAAATTCATCTCTCTTCATTGCAACTCCAAATTCAAAATGAAAATCTTTCTGTTACCATCTTTGGTCTTCTTAAACCAGAGCAATGAATTTACATAACACTGGAATTATTGCCCAAGGTCTAATTCCTAGGTAAGGAAGGAAGGCTTTGAGATTAAGTGGTTTGGGTTGAAAAGATGTTTTCAAAATAGACCAAGCAAACTAAAACTGTGTGGTTTACTTTAAACTAAAAGAGAAACCAGTTGGTGTTGGAATAGGAATGGAAGATGGTAATTGAGGATGAAATTTACTAAAATTCATCTATAAACACACATGAAACTGCATATAATAATAATCAGATTAAATGCTTGTCAAATCTTTAGCAAAGTGAATTCCACGGAGTTATATTAGAATCCCATGCCACCTTTGCATTATGATCTCTGATAGTCATAACAGATCATCTCAAAGTTAGCAGATTAAAAGATAACCATTTATTATTGTCTGGGACTATACATCATAGCTGACTTCCTCTGGCCCAGGTCACCCAAAAGACTGATTAGTTTGCAGAGAGAGCTGAACTAGCTTTTCCAGAATGATTCTAAGAGAGTTTCTCAGGCCCTTGTATCTGTCTCTATTTCTTCAAAGCTTTTTTTTATCAGCTTTTATCTCCTAGAAAAATCTCTGGTACTTCCTAATTTTACTGACAAGTCTCACAGTAGGCACCAAGTTTTGTTCATGCTCAGAATCTGCCTTCTTCTAAGTGGCATCTTTTCTTTTACCACGTTTATCCTATTTGGGATTTCTATTGCTGTGAGAAAACACAATTTAGGATGGAGTTTATTTTTATCTCATATTGTCGAGTAACACTCCATAATAAACAAATATCAGGGCAAGAACTCAAAACAGTCACTTGGATGCAGGAAGTTATTGCTACCTACCGGCTTGCTTCCCAGTGATTGCTTAACCTGCTTTCTTACATTACCCAGTACTCCCACAACCCCCAGTAGACTGGGCCCCCTTATATGAATTATTAAAATAAATGCCATATAAACTTCTCTACAGCCAATCTGATGGAGGCATTTTTGCAATTAAGTTTCCTCTTCCCAGATCACTCTTGCTTGTGTCAAGTTGAACAACAACAACAAAAAAACCACTTCCTAGACAGCATCTGACTTCACCAGCTGGACAAAATGACCCCCCCCCCAACCCGCAACAAATCAAAATGCAGTTTTTATAGAGCCCAGTCCCAGTGAATACATCTCCAATGCCACTCCATGCATCGTAGGCTAAGGAATCAGTGAGGAACAGGGGACAGGAAGATTAGAAGAGCCAGAGATTGTGCATCCTAGGAACGTCAGAAGCTGCATCCACAAAGCCTCAGCAGCATGACTCCATGAACATGAACTGAATAAGGATAACAGTAATAAGCATGTAAATGTGTGTGTGTGTGTGTGTGTGTGTGTGTGTGTGTGTGTGTTTGTCAGGATGGGGTCAGAAGACCTTGACCCTACCACATAGAGAACTATGGGCAATTGAATAATTATGAGAGCAGGAAAAATAGTCTTTGTCAATAAATAGCTTACCTATTGGTTATCCAGTCCTGACTGGTGAGTCAGTCCAGAAAACATATACATACAAGAACATAAACTGAGTCATTATATAGACTGAGTAGGCTGTACATATGTATTTAGGAATATATATGTAAAACAATTTAGAATGTTTTTTAAAAAGAGCATGATTTGAAAAAAGCAAGAACAGATATATGGAAGCATTGATGGGGAGAAAAGAGGAAATGATTTAACTACATTATAATCTCAAAAAGTAAAAGAAAATGTTAATTTAAATTTTTTAAATGGTCTACTTTTATGGCTCCTGTAATCTGGTTGGGCTCACCTTGATAATACAGAATTATCTACCTGATTGGAGCTTAACAACCTTCCATCTCACCCTCATCTCTGATCAGAATGACCTTGATCTCTCTTTTTTTTTTAATATTTATTTATTATGTATACATTATTCTGTCTGTGTATGCCTGCAGGCCAGAAGAGGGCACCAGACCCCATTACAGATGGTTGTGAGCCACCATGTGGTTGCTGGGAATTGAACTCAGGACCTTTGGAAGAGCAGGCAATGCTCTTAACCGCTGAGCCATCTCTCCAGCCCCAACCTTGATCTCTCTTATCTCGTGGTCAGAACATTCTAAAAGTCCCCATCAGTGTTTAGTAACAGTTCACTGTTATGTTTTCCGCATAACACTTAGATTCTCTTTCATGATCGCCACGGGAAACTTCAAGCTCTTCCCATGCAAACTGCTGCATGCTATAGAAGTCACCTATGTTCAGCTACCCATCCACCATAACAGTCATGCTACTGAAGGCTTTTCCATTGAATTCCCAGAGATCACGTTGAGGCATTTCCTTGAGTATTTTTGTCCTTAACCGGTACTCTGTACTGGATTTGTTTTTCCTACTTTGTTATCTCTGGAGACCTTCAAAGGCCCGGAGAGTTTCCCCTATTGACTACCAAGTACTTCCAAGACACTGTGCATAGCACATACAGTCTCAGAGAAAAGATACTCTATAAATGCAGTGGCGATGATAATGATAATTCAGGATTTTCTGCAATGTGTAAGAACTCTGCGAAATGATTTGTTACTGAAAGGTGGGAAGGATGGGGGGAAACTAAGAGAAGGAAGAAAGCTGGGAGAAATATGTAAGCATTTTATTGTATCAAGCAACCTTATGAAAACGTGTCCTTATTATTGGAATTGCTGGCAAACAAAGTCATCGATTTAAACTTCTGGTCTGAAACCTTTGGCAGCAGAAACTTTATTAAAGTCCTCAAGTCTGTGCGTAAGCAAAATGGCTGTATTGTATGAGATGCTTCTGCTGAGACTGCACCTATGCTTAGCACTGCTACTCTAATTAAATTATCTCGCCAGAAGTACCAGATTTTGACCCTTGTATATTAGATAGATAATAAGCATCACAAGCTGTAACTGGTGATTTGTCTTATAAATTAGCTTTTTCTGACAAACACACTGCAACCATTTTTCAGAAAATTTATGGATGTTGAAACAATTGATAGAAGCTGGTAGTGTTTTCACAAGGAAAATATTGAATTCATTTCAGTTCTTTGTTAATTTTGCTGCCAAGTCGGTATCATCCTCTGCTTCAGTCTTCAGGCTAAAGAAGTGGGCACTAATTCATAAAATTATGCAAAATAACCATTTAATATAGGTAAAGTTTTTACATCCATGCCTTGCAAGAATATACATTTGAGTGTTAAAGGCAAATTTTTATAATTGATAAACTATAGTTTACTTTAATTCACAAATAAATATTGTCTGTATTTCTATGTAAAACATCACATACTGAAATAATTTATTTTAGATTAGATAAACTAAACTAATTAGCCTATACAATAATTCACATGTTATTTTTGTATTTGTATTTGTTTGTGATGAGGACTTAAAATCTATTATTTGAGTGATTTTCAAATGTATATAATACTTTCTTGTGATCTACAATAATAATGTGCATTTATTGAATTTATTCTTCCTGTTTAACTCAAGTTTTTATAGCCCTTGACCAACATTTCCCCAATCCCACCTTGCAACCTCAACCAGACAAGCACCAACATACCTCCTACTTCATAAGACAAACATATATTATACATTCAAATGAAATTATTTTTAGTCATGCTTTATTGGATATTATATATCATCTTCCTAGGCAGAGTAATAATTAAGGCACAAATCTATAGCGATTAAATAATATTATGTTTTACTGAGTAGAGAAATGAAATTAAATGATAATCCTATTGTTAGCGAGGATAATGCAAACCTGGCTAATCATTCAAAGCTTTCACTAAGTGCTGACTGGATTAAACAAGCAAAAGGCAAGTAGTAAAGGGTTAAAAAGAAACTTGGCGGTGGTACACACCTTTAATCCCAGCACTCGGGAGGCAGAAGCAGGCAGATCTCTGTGAGTTCAAGGGCAGCCTGATCTACAGAACTTGTTTCAGGACAGCCAGGGTTGTTAGGCAGAGAAACCCTGTCTCAAAAAAACAAACAAAAAAGAAGTAAAAAAGCTGCCAGGAGTTAATGTGTTCTTTTTATATAACTGCCTTTGCTTAAGAAATGTAACTAACTTACACTCAGTTACCACTCATCATAATATTTGAAGAAGAATATGTGATACATTGCTTGTTTCTTTTACAATACCTTAATTTTCTTATACTGATCTCCTCAGTCTTTTATCTCTAAATTAAGTGGACGATTCTGTGAATGGCCAAATCAAAATGCGTTAGCAAGACATTCATGCTTTTCACAGTTTTGGGACATTGATGGCCCTTTCTTGAGCAGAAATATTCTATTACCTCAAGTACAGAGTAGCTCATTCTCTACTCACAAACGACTTCACCTTTCTTCTGAAATCGTCTAAAAGGCAGCTCTGTTTTACACATTATTCTGAATTTAAGAAATTCTGATGACTTGGCTCTAGAGGGGTTCCCAGGTGTCCAAGGGGATGTCCCCAGCTAGGTCCTTGGGCAGTAGAGGAGTGGGTGCCTGAACTGGCCTTGTCCAATAGCCACACTGATGAATATCTTGAAATCACAATAGAACCTTCGTCCAGCGATGGATGGAGATAGAGACAGAGAGACCCACATTGGAGCACTGGACTGAGCTCCCAAGATACAGTTGAAGAGCAGAAGAAGAAAGAAGATGAGCAAGGAAGTCAGGATCGCGAGGGGTTCGTCCACCCACTGAGACGGTGGGGCTGATCTAATGAGAGCTCACCAAGGCCAGCTCGACTGGGACTGAACAAGTATGTGATCAAACTAGACCCTCTGAATATGGCTGACAATGGGGGCTGACTGAGAAGCCAATGATAATGGCACTGGGATTTGATTCTACTGCATGTACTGGCTTTTTGGGATCCTAGTCTGTTTGGATGCACACCTTCCTAGGCCTGGATGGAGCGGGGAGGGCCTTGGACTTCCCACAGGACAGGATACCCTGCCCTCTCTTAGGACTGGAAGGGGAGAGGGGAGAGTGAGTGGGGGAATGAGAGGGAAATGGGAGGAGAGGAGGAGGTCGAAATTTTGAATGGTATTATTTATAATGCAATAAAAAAAATTAACCTTCTCGGAAAAAAAAAGGAAAGACCAAAAAAAAAAAAAAAAAAAAAAAAAAAAAGCAAGACTAACACCCATCTGATAAAACAAAAACCTGCAAGTGCCTAATACCTAGAACTTGTGGCAGCATCATCTTTGTTTCAAAGGATGTAACCAGTCCATTCCTTCCATCTATGTTGCCCATATCACACACGGCCTTTCTCTTGGACAACTTCTACTCCGTGAATATAGTTTTTCTCAGTTGGCTTCCCACATACCTGGCATCTCCAACATCCTGGGGCTTTTACTATAACGTGCACATCACCCTGCCATATTCATACAAAGGCCTCTTAGTATCTCCTTGTATGGAATCTAAACATGTACATACATGCACATTTCCTGGCCTCAGAGGCTTTGTGGAGACAGAATAAGGCTTCACAACCATAGTCTGTAATCTATAGTCAGGAAGCAGAGAGAGATGAATGCTAAGGCGCTAGTCACTTCCTTCNAAAAAAAAAAAAAAAAAAAAAAAACAAAAACATAGTTTACTTAAAAAAAAAAAAAAAAGAAGCACGTTTAACTTGTTGACTCTGATTACCAGGGGACATTTGTAAAGATTAAGTTTTTGTAAGGACAAAAGACATAAGACACATTAATCACAGTGTGACTTTGAAGGTTAAGAGCAATAGTCATGTGCAACAAGCAAGCTTTCCTCCCCACTGCCGGGCTAGTGTAGCACAGGAGAGTACATAATGGAATGTCACAAAAGGGGCAGGACTTTGAATCTGTCCAACAGTCTCTGCAGTGGCAAGGGTCACCTCGTTCTAAAGAAAAGAGGTGAATGGTTCAAGTGTGTGAATGAAACTTGGACTTTTTACATCTGGCGATCACTTTGCAGGAGAGATATTTTTCTTTTGCTATTCTCTTTCTACCTAAGATAAAATTTCATGTAAACTCTAAAACTTTTAAACATCCTGAGACCATCGTGTTCTCATTGTGTTCTTTCTTCTCCTTTTCATGTGTTCCCTTTAGTTTTCAGATATCCACACATGCCTTACGTAAACTGTAGAGAAGCAGAGGTTATCTAATTACATTACATCTAAATGCCATGTTGCCATTGTCCTCTGTTTATGCTTGGCACGTTTTTAAACTACCATCTCAAATTACCTCACTCTTTTATGTGCTAATGTATGCATAGTTCTCATTTCCCCCCTCACACTTCTATCACGTGATCCTTCGGCCTTAAGCAGAACTCAGTAGGAATCATATTATATGTTATCTTGTTAAAATATATATAGATGCCATGAGCACAAAATAAGAGTGCGTGTGCACACACACACACACACACACACACATATTTTAAAATTCGGTAAAGCTCTGCAAAGAACCCAGTTCATCATTTTGCTAATGATCCCGAGTTCCCTGTGTATTGTAGTCCAGGCAATTCTCTTTACTCACGTTTACAAACACTTTCCAGGTCAATTGTGGTATTTTTTGCTTTGCTGAGAAATCCACCATTCTCTTACTAACAAGGATTTTCAATTTTCACTTCAGATTATTATTATCAGATATATTTGATAAATCACAACAAAAGGCATTTATTTTGGTTTCGATTACAAGCTTTTTTTGAGTTTTGGTTTTAACTACAAGCTAGTTAAAAGTAATGACTATTTTATACATAAAAATGTTTCTCTATTCCCCTAATTCGTACTTATATCTGCATGCATATATGCATAGATAACCAAAACCACCACTCAAAAACCACGGCAAAGTCAGCCCTAAAAGATATATAATGTAGATTCTTTTTAACCCAAACAAGCACACATATGAAAGCTGTAATGAACTTTCAATCAAAATTAAAACTGATAATAATTTATGTTATAATATTAAACTTTGTCTGCAATGTTAACTCAAAAACAAAGTTAAAACTATAAATCCATATTTTTAAAATGTTATAAAAAAACAAAGTATTTTATAACATTCAGTATTCTTAACCATTTTCTGTTTCAGGTATGCATTATCTGATTCTTCATTTTGGAATTTGGATAGGAGTGTCCAGCTTTTTCATGACCAGGGAACAGCAGAAATTTGCATGTTTAAAGATGTAGCTTTTTCTTTGAAGATACAATTATGAGATATCTTTGATTCAATGCATGTTTATATATCAATATATCTTTCACACATACACAATTTGGAATAATTTAATATTTATAACTTTGAGGCAAGACTAAGGAAACAAATTTTTTATTTTCATATAAGATATAAAATTGATAAAAGATAAAAATTTTTAGGGAGGCATAATCAACTCTGGGGATAGTAAAGGAACTAATCAAAATAGTACCTTAAAATTTAATATGAGATTAAGGAAAATTTATATTCTGGAGGCTTAATACCTACAAACTCCAGGGGCACAGAAACACATTCACATGAGAAAAAAAAAATGAGAAGAAAGTACCCATTGGTGCTTAGAATAAATTTTGATGCATAATCATTTCAAATAACAAACCTGGATTTTCTAAGATACAAAGATTACAAACTCTTTACGTATAAGATAGAAGAACTGCACTTTGGACTTGACTTACATCAAGATTATGTTTACAATTAAATTACTTCATCAACAGCTATCAAAATTAACAGTGCAGACTGTTCAGAATGAAACTATGAGGAGTGCCTAGAATTCCAAGTTTTAGATGTTACAAGACCTAGGCTAAGCTGATTTCCATAATTAACCCCAGTGTAGCAAATTCCAACAGCCCATGATGAAGAAATGTGTTTAAAAAACAGCAAGACTCAAAAGAGGCTATACTATTTTTCAGAGAAAAAAAATAATCTCTGGCTGAGCTAATTCAACAAATCTTCTAAAGCAATTAACATGAGGTGTAATACTTGGTTTATTTTCAAAGAAACTTAATCTATATTTATTATCAATATATAATTGGAAACACCTTCCTTTTAAATGGGCTCTCGCCTCAGCTTGGGGCTTACAAGTTTAAACAACATGGACGTGAACTGATGGAGAGTGGAGAGATGAGAAGAGTGAAAGAAATTTTAGAGAAATATCACAAATGACATTGATTATATTAAATCATAGCTTAACCTGCTATAGCCAACACCCAAGTTTAAGACTTGAATGTGGTTGTCCTCAGAAGCAGGATCGAAGCTTCAGGAAGTGACACACGGTGACTCATCCCTAAATGAAGAAAATTCTACTTAAACATGAAGCAGAATTATAAAGAATTCTAATGCCGTCATTCTCAAACAATGGAACACAGAAAGATAAAGATGTAATTTCTCCTCTAACATATAAAACTCTCTTTTGTTGCATTTCTGAAGGGTGCACTAAGAGCAAGAAGCCTGCATCCGGGCTGGAGAGATGGTTCAGTGGTTAAGAACACTGCCTGCTGTTCCAGAGGTCCTGAGTTCAATTCCCAGCAACCATATGGTAGCTCACAACCATCTGTAGTAAGAGCCGGTGCCCTCTTCTGACACGCAGAACACTGTATACATAATGAATAAATAAATCTTAAAAAAAAAAAAAGAAGAAGCCTGCATCCATCTTTCCTCTCACTTTATTTTTGCCCCCACTAAAGTGCTACAACTTCACATCAGAACAATTTCTCCTCAGGTATCATTTTAAAGTATAATAATTATTAAAACTGAAGAAACACTATTTTTAACATCCTCTGTGAATGTATTGCTTAGAATATGAATTTCATTAATACTTTTGACACTGTATGAATGAAGAGAGTCATTCAGAATCCAAAAATTTTGCCTCGGGGCTGAAAGTGCTAGTTAGTCCATTCACAGTTAACCAAAAATTTACCATGGATGATTTGAGAAGGGAAACTTCTTCAGAAAGTGACAATTTTTGCTTAGTAAATGGCAGATTTTGCTTCCCGTATCACAGTTTCTGTCTCATTTAGAATTGTCTTCTTCATTTAGAGTGACATTGTCTCCTTATTTTAAAAAGTGCATTTAAAATATAAATAAATAGAAAACCAGTGTAACCCTACTGCTTGCTTGTTACTTTTGTTAGTAAAGTTGGATAACGCATTCAACAATTGAGAACTCTGGCCATATTTCTGTGATTATAAAACTTGACACATATTTGTACATGACATGTTGATTTTATTTTTTAATTATTTTTCAAAAATCATTATTAGTTTTAAAATTCTAGTATCAAATCAAATTACCTTGATGCTATTCCCACAGTCCAAATACAAAAGTTTAAAAACAGAGTTGGTATATTATATATACACATATATGTATATATAAAGTTTTAACTATGCTACATTTTAAAACCACAGTTTCATCATCATGAAAGATCTTATATAAATGCAACTCAAGGAGGTTGAAAGCAATTTAGAACATAAATAAAAAATTATAAGTAATTTACATGTTTTTCTTTTCTGTTTCATTCCCATAGAGTTGGGGGCAAAGGCAATTTGGGGGTTATGGTGGTCTCATCATTTCCAGTAAAACAACTGACAGACAAAAGTCTCTGGAAACTTCCATGGTTCATGAAGTTTTAAATTACAAATTACAAATTCTCACATCATCCATCTTCCACTTTATAGCTGTTGGAACAAAATTCTATTTCCAAACAATTAGCTCAGAGCGTGCTCTTCCCTCGCTGTTTGATTCTGTCAGTATCATTCTTGAACATAATCTGAAAACACTAAGCCAATTCCTTGGCCACTTCTCAAAAGAGTTCTAAATATTTGCTCTTTCTTCCTGAACCAATTATGCAATGGCAGATGCTTCAGTTGCACATTAATCACAAAAGCTGCATAATTTTTTTCCTTGTTTGTTTCTGCCTGTTGGTGTTTTTTGGTGAATGTTAGAAGAAAGAAATATCATTGAATAATCAGCTAACTACTAGACAAAAGACAAGGCCTGTGAAATGAAGGCCGTGCTTCAACATACATTTCAAAGGTAAAATAAACTCATATATCAGGGATATATAGACTATTGTTCTCAGATTACATGGCATCTCGGATATCTTTTGTACTAGCAATGCCTATCGTCAAGACTCAGTTCTATTAGCTCAAACATATTTCTTTTCTTGTTCTTTTTTTTAACCAGTGTTTCTCCCTGTCATCTTTCATTGGTGTATCTCTGTCTTGTGTGAAGATGATTTTTATGCAGGTGTGTGTGTTGGGTATCAAGCCTAGGGCCAAGAGCATATTAGCTTTTATAACTTCAATAGTTTGTGTTGTCTGTGCCGACAATTATGGATGAAGAAAGTGTGGAATATATACACATTAGAGTATTATGCTGCGGTAAAAAACAATGACTTCTCGAATTTTGCATGCAAATGGATGGAAATAGAAAACACTATCCTGAGCGAGAACCTTCATCTGGTGATGGATGGAGATAGAGACAGAGACCCACACTGGAGCACTGGACTGAGCTCCCAAGGTCCCAATGAGAAGCAGATGGAGGGAGAACACGAGCAAGGATGTCAGGACCACGGGGGGTGCACCCACCCACTGAGACAATGGGGCTGATCTATTGGGA
>NW_026067906.1:6177987-6191597 GCF_014885135.2 Alexandromys fortis
AGGGGGGAGGACCTTGGACTTTCCACAGGGCAGGGAACCATGACTGCTCTTTGGATAGGAGAGGGTGGGTGAGAGGAGTGGGGGGAGGGGGAGAAGAGGGGGGGGAGAAGATTGGGGGGAGGGGGAGGGAAATGGGAGCCTGGGAGGAGGTGGAAACTTTTTTTTTCTTATTCTCAATTAAAAAAAAAAGAAAAAAAAATAGTAATAAAAAAAATAAATAAAAGAACCTTTTCTCTCATGCTTCTCCTTGGATTCTAGACCCTTATTCAATTTTTCTGTATATTTAACTCAATATCTTACTTGCATCTTTAGAAAGTCCCCAACTGAAGTTTAGTAACTGTTTTATCCAATCTTTCTTTAAAAAAAAATTTAATGTCATGAAGATGCTAAAACTGTTACCATATCACTGATAATACTGTAACAATGTAACCTGGAAGTAATTACACATTTTTCTTCTTGTTCATCATTCCATTTATGCACTTAGCATATGACATGATGTAGCCTCAAAACTATATATTCATAGTATATACTGTTTATCCCCTGCCACCTCTGCCAAAGTTTACTAGAATAGCCCTTTGATATTTTTCTACTGTGCTTTGCTATTGTATTTCATTAGAATGTTATTACAAAACAAAATTAAGTACAAATAAGATCATGTTGGAGCTCTTTGGGAAATCTTTAAATATCCCTCCATTTTTCATTTAAACATCCAAAAGTGTCTACAATAAATCCTTGCAAAAGAGGGTCTCTTGATTCTACTTCAAATCTTCTACATTGTCTTAATTACTATTACTAACCTCTTTCTATTCTAGAATTCTTTAGTGTTCCTAGTGATTCAATGTCACAGACCATGACTTTTCTTCTAACTGACATTCTAGTCACCAGAATCTGAACATGGCTACCTCTCTCACATCTCCTACGTTTTATTTCAAATGTCACTTCCTGGATGAAGCTTTACTTAACTTTACCTTACCAATATTCTTGATTCTGTAAGTGTGCCTCTTTTTTAAAAATATGAAAAGCAAAGTGAATCAACTCTCAGTGGCAAGATGTCTTATCAGGTTTGCAAGTCGGACAGCTTGAGTTTAGTCTCTGGAATCTGCTTGGTAGATGGACAGAATTTACTCCACATATTGTCCCCTGGCTTCCACATGGGTGTCATGCCATGTATGTTTATGTGCACATGTGCACACACACATATATACACACACACGAGAGAGAGAGAGAGAGAGAGAGAGAGAGAGAGAGAGAGAGAGAGAGAGAGAGAGAGAGGAGGGAGAGAATCCGTAAATGGTAAATATTTTTTTTAAATAACATTTAACCTATATTCAGGCTCTCCTTTCAGATTTGAGTCTTCTTACTATTTGATAAAGTGAAGGCCGTGTAAACCTTCACTTCTAACATGAAAATAACGATGCCATGGAACACACAGATTGAGAACATTATAAACTGAAACGAGTGGCTCATTGAACTGATTCTGAACCTACTTGGTAAATCTTCAACAGGTGTTAATTTAACCTTTACAGATACTTGAGAACTCGATTAAGCAGACACATCAGTGTGGCCTTATATATCATTGCTAAATCAGCAATAAACTCAATCTCTAGCAAACAATAGATGTGTGCGGAGTAATTATTTAGTAAAAAATTATCTTAGATCGGACTTACTAACTCTTTTTAAAACTGGTTTTCTTTCTCTTTGGACTAAGGAAATAAATGTAATTCATTGCCATAACCGTCAATTGAAATGATTCATCAGTACTTAACGTACAGTAAAACAAACTTCTTATACACCTATATTGGTTTAAGACCTTATTCATTATTAGCAAATATAAAATGCCTCAGCTGTGAATCATTAAACGTATTTGTACATTCTTTTTCTTAACTCTCTACTTCATTCTTTACCAAGTTCCATCTTCTAATAAGCCTTCTGTTATTTTCCATTTCATCAGAATCTTTCTCTATTAGCTTCCAGGCCATGTTTGATCTTCAAGAAACACCATTACCAGTACCAAAGTTCTCCTGAAAAACTCATCAGTTTTATGTTACTATTGTTGTTGTTGAAATTGTGACACTGTCTCTTGACCTCTGCATACTTGGGCTTTGCAAAACAATGTTTCGGACTTTGGATCACAGGACTTTTTACTCTTTGTTTTCCTCCATATTTACTTTGAAGTATGTCTTCGAAGATCTCATATTTCCAAGACAGGTCTCAGGGTTCCCAGCCTTCAAAAGGATTGAACTCTTAGAATTATTTCTATTGGATGACCCTTTAGTCTCTGGGCTGCTTTGGGAACATTGTCAGCACTCACCCCGTGTCCTATCCTAAAATGCCTCCAGGACGCCTCCCAATGACTCATCAACATGCAAAACATATCAGCACAAAAGTCCATTACAATTGCTAGTCTCTATATTTAATAATGTGTTAAAAAAGTATATGATGCTTGCCATGTGAAAGTGATGGTTTCTACACTTCTCTAATGCACCTATCTGCCAAAACAAAAATTTTATCTCAAAATAGGAATGATGAAGACAAGGAGCTATAGGCAGATCTACCGATGGATATCCAGGGTACATGAATGTGCTAAAAATAAAAAGATATTATTGTGTCACTTAAAATTAAAGTTCCATTTATGAATGTGTGTCTACGTATAAACTGTGACTTCTAAACTGGTTAACTTCATAGTTGTTTGACCTAAAGAGGTGTTTTTATTTTATGTACAGCTCTACTGTTTGAATATTTTTGCATGAGCTTATATTTGCATTTTTAAATAAAAATCTAAAGCAGCCGAGTTGGTTAATATTCTTTCTTTGTAACATCTTTTAAAGTGAAATCTATTTTCTACATGAGAGGAAATGAGTTCTAAAATAATTAATTGCTTGGCATGGTGGCACTTATCTGTCATCCCTGTATACAAGAGTCTAAGGGAAGAGGATCACAAATGTTAAATTCACCTAACCTAATAATATAGACAAGTGAATGCAATAATAACCATTTAGTAGTCTCTGTTTGCAAATTAAATGTATGCAGCATAAAGTCTATATACGTTTATGATAGAAATTGAAATGAGAATGAAGAAATGTAACCGAACATTTTTTTTACTAATGTGTATTAATTATACATAATAGCTTGATATCCATGCCATAAGTGTGAGCCCACTGCTGACATTGCCTGGAGGGCCAGGAAGCAGAGGCTGGATAGTCTAGAGACCCAGCATAGAACCAAAGATGTCCAAGGGAAGAAAAGGCAATGATATAATTTCTCACGATACTCTGCAATACTCATAGACTGGACCCTAGCATTATTATTATCAGAGAGGTTTCACCCAGCATCTGATAGTAATAGTGCAAAGACCCACAGCCAAACATTAGATGGAGCTCAGAGAATCCTGTAGAAGATGGGGAGAAAGAATTGATTGTAGAACCCAGAGAGAGGGGTCAAGTACACCACAAGAAATATACAGAATCAACTAACCTGGGTTTATAGGGGCTCACAGAGACTGAACTGATAATCAGGGAGCCTGCGTGCAGCTGATTTAGGTCCTCTACATATACGTTATGGTTGTGTAGTTTGGTTGTCATGTAGAACTCCTAACAGTGGGAGTGGGGGCTGTCTTTGACTCTTTTGCCTGCTTTAGGGACTCTTTTCCTCTAGTCTTCATATGACGGGAGGTGCCTACTCTTTTCTCAACTTGATATCTGTGTTTGTTTGATATCCCTGGGAGGCCTGCCTTTTTATAAAATAAAATGGAGGAGTGAATCTGGGGGAAAGGGGAGGTATAGGGGAGGGAACGGGAGGAGAAAAAGGAGGGGAAACTGCAGTCGGGGTGTAATACGTGAGATAAGAATAAATAGATGATAGGTAGATGATAGATAGGTAGGTAGATAGAAAACATAGATAGATAGACAGACAGGTAGATAGAAGATTTTGCTGTTCAGTGGTCTTTTGACTCTTAGTTGTTTCCTAACTTTGCAGAAAATTTTAAATTAATGAATTCTCATTTTCAACCCTTGCCAGTTCCCTGAGCTATTGGAATCCTGTTCAGAAAGTCATTGACAGTGTCAAGTTTTTCTTGAATTTTAAGTATTTCTTCTATTAGTTTTGTCATGGAAGTCTTATAATGTCTTTGATTTATCTTAAGTTGGTTCTGATACAGG
Source organism: Alexandromys fortis (assembly GCF_014885135.2). Classification (NCBI taxonomy): domain Eukaryota; kingdom Metazoa; phylum Chordata; class Mammalia; order Rodentia; family Cricetidae; genus Alexandromys; species Alexandromys fortis. The sequence goes on from NW_026067906.1 coordinate 6,182,145, forward strand.
GTGAGAGCTGGAAATCTTTGTTCAGTCCTCTTCTTGGGCTCCTGTCCCATACATCAGGATAAGAACCGTGTTATCCTATGTTCCCACCACCAAAATCACACACAACCAAGTAGTCATGCATGCATGGAACGCTTGGAACCCATGATCCAAAATAAATCTTTCCTCCCCAAATTATGCTTGTCAACTATTCTGGTCAAAGGGAGCACAGGAAACTAATTCTAGCAACAAAGTTTTTGGTAACAGCTTTCATTTCCTATAGAAATAATAAAAATGAACTACAAATTCATTTCTGAATACAGACTAAGTTGTTCCTGTCTTTAACAAAGTAAATGCCATAGATTACTTTCATTTTGGCAGTCACAATAATCTACAAGCCTCTAAACCTCTCAGTTCAGAAGTTTAGGGGTGTAGGCAAAAGAATCTGATTACAAGCCAGAATGAGTTATGTAGACAGTTCAAAGCAAGCCTCAAATGCTTAGCAAGAATGAAAATGTGTTTATAACAAACTGAAATACATCTTGGAATCTTAATGTATTAACTAAAAAGAATACCTAAAAAAAAATAGAAGAGAAATCACCAAGAAGATGTTTCTCCTTTCTAAATAATGAAATCTTACCTACCTTGTTGCATTAGATCCTGAATGGAAATGAGATTAAACCTATATTTCAGTGATTTTAAACACTCAATTAGAAGATTTTTGTGCTTTGTCATATATACATATGTGTGTATTCCAATACATATGTGCACATATTTTATATTTATGCATATTTTATTTTAAATACATGTATAAATATGTAAATATTTATTTAAATAAAAAATAGAGACTACTAAGAGGATGAAATAATTATGTAACACATCAGAAGTTAATGTAAGAGTATTATAGTTTACATAAAAATGGCTTAATATCATTTCAATTCTTGACTTAAAAATAATGAAAATATGATATATAATGAGATATTCTCCCCAGACATATATAAGTGAAGCTCTCATTCCATTCAAAGGTATAATTGTGAATAAATGCCTAGTAATTTTTTCAATTAAAAAAACAATAACAAAATCACTTATGTATTTCCAATACTTTTAAAAAGTGTTAAACAAGTAATATTTTTCAAACTCTATCCATTCTAAGCCACAAGTTTTAAAATGTGCTGCTGTTTGTTACAATACTGAAAACAATTTCATTACATTACCCGAGTTTTACATGAAGATATTTTATGTGAAATAAAATAGTATTTACATGAATAGTACCACTTGGCTTTTATAGTAACTGTCCAAAAAACATTGATTGTGAATTTATTTTTCTTAGAGATTATATATGTTTTCTTTTTCTTAAACTGTCTGCCCCGGTAGATGGGAGATTTGAACAATTCCTTCTCCAATGATAATAGAGTCAGAGAGGAAAAATTTATAAGCCTGAACTGAATCCAGATAGCAAGAAAAATATCAAAATATATGCAAAAATATACAGAAAGGTTATTGATCTTGTAAAAGCAGACTATAAAATGTACCAGAAAATCACTTCAAGAAAATAAGCCTGTGTTTGTCTAACATACACATAGAGTATGTAGCAATCATGTAGGTAGCTAGTCAGATCTCAAAGCAAAACTTACATCTATGTAGTAGGGTCAGACCAAGAAAAATGTGTTCTCCTGTTTCCAAAGATATCAACAAACAACTATCCCCTCATCTAACCAAAAGAATAGCAACAAAAGAAGTTCAAAATTGATGAATGCAATTTTTTCAAAAAGAAAAGAAAAAGAAGGAAAATCAAGCCAATGCAGGGCACAAGTTTCCAGAGGGAAAACCGGAGAATTGAAGCAATTATCGGGATAATTAAAGCTCAAAAATGTAAACCTCTCTGCTCCATTATTTATGTACTTCAGGCTAAAATTTACTTGGAATTTTCACTTTGTGTGACTGGTTTGCCATGTTTCATAAACTAGCATTTCTCCACAGAAAAGCTCTACGGTTTTACCAGATTTCCCCAAGGTTGAGAGCAATTAAGCAAAACAACCACATAGCAACAGATCCATCTTACACTGTAAACCTTCGTGACATTCCGTAAGGCTTTGAGGCTTTATCCTATGCCTAAGGGAAAACCATCAACAAAATCGTATTTCATTTAGAAAACTTTTCCCCTTCCATTGGATGGGAAATCTTCTGCTAAAATGCAGGATGTGATGGCCACATGTAGATGTCACAGTAAGAGAACACAAATGCACCATAAACCTTCATGCTTTGCCTCCTTAGTGGATTGTTCCCTCGGTTTGCTGTTCTCACTCCTGTCTTCAGTTCAAGTGGTGTTTTCTCTGCGGAGCACTAAATGAAATTCCAGACTATCCTGTGAAGCTACCATTTCTGATTTTTGTGTTCTATTAAGTCTCATGTATAAATTGACGATAGTATGCAAACTAGTTTGTGTATGTCGGGGGGGTTCTAGTCAGCAACTTTTTAATAAGGAATTTTTTCCTATTTTTGTTATCGAAGATAATGTTTGCTCTTAGGCTGCTCATAAAAAAGTCTGTTTGGTAAATAGTTAATTTTGATATCTTTCTGACACCTTCCTAAACACCACTCTTAAGAAGATGTTATAAATCTATTTTTGTCAAATTTTAATGAACTATTTAAATATTACTCTGGTATTAACTTCTACGGAAAAAGGATCTTGATCATTATAATCTATCCCCTGGTGCTTTATCAATGCTCTGCACATGTATAAAGTAAAGAATGAGAAAAATAAAAGAACTATTTATTTTAAAACTCATTAAACAAATGAGTTTAATCTCACCCATTTCATACTCACTCTTTGGGAACTTAAAGCTTTTCTAGGCCATGATATGCAAGCTTGGATTGAGACACTCATCGGTGCTACACACTGTCCAGAGGGATAGTAGAGAGGGGGACAGCATAGAATTACCACTCACACTGAACAAAATTACTGGGGATAATGAGAAAATAGTACATTGGGGAAACCATTGTCCAAAGGAAAATCATTTCAAATATTAAAATATTTTCATAAATGTACCCACAACCTTAGCTTTTCACACTTAGAAACAAGAGATTTTACTCTTTAACTCCCTTAAACCAGTGCAAAACTAATTTCTACACCTTTGAGTGAAAAACAACTTTTATACTCTCTGATTTACTATCACTGATATGCATGTCATAATAAGTAACAAATCTCCAAATGTCCATTATTTGGTTTATAATGTTGGCCAAGCAAGATCAGTAAAAAAGTTTGCTTTGATCATTCAAATATCACATCAGCCCCAAACCCCAACTGTTTCTCATATACAACTATCAGGTTCATAAAATTCACAAATAAAGCATTGTTTTTTTTTTTTTTGATATATTATGTTCAAAGACTAAGCAGCTAAAGTGAATGATAGAAAGAAAATACACCTGAACATGCAAGGCAACAATATCAAAAGCATGCTTAACACAGGCAAGACATGCTCCACTGCTGAGTGCCACGTTAGCTGCTACTGTATTTCAAACTGGAATGTTTCTTAGATTAGTTTGTCCCCTGAAATTCTAGAGGTTACAAGGTTCAAACCGAAGAGTTAGCCAGACTATTACTAGAATCTTTTATAATAATCACCAGATAATTAAGTTATTTAAATTTGACATTAGCCTATTGCTTTTATTTCATCTCTTGTTTGATATTATATTTAGATATTAAGATATACAGAACATACAGACTTTTCTATATGGGCATTATTACAAAGGATTTCATCTGTATTTCTTCTAACTACTGTAACAAAAAATGATATGAACTGGGTTCCTAGTAAATGAAAGCATAGCATTTATCATTATTATTGTAGTACTGCAGGCCAATGATGAAGATATTGTCAGGTGTTTGGTAAGGGACTTTTACATTTTTAATACATTGCTATCTTCTTATCATGACGTTAAATGGATGAAGGGGTTATAATTTCTCTCCAGGCTATTGGAGGGCATTTATGAGAAAGCCTCTGTCCTCGTGACATCATCACCTTCCGCACATAGCCCCCAAAACTTTGAGAATAAAAACTTCAACTCCTTTATTTGGAATAGGTATAAACTTTCCTTCCATTGCATATAGATTCCCCATCTACTGTTTTTTTTTTTTCTTTTTTTTTTTTTTTCCGAGACAGGGTTTCAGGGTTTCTCTGTGGTTTTGGAGCCTGTCCTGGAACTAGCTCTTGTAGACCAGGCTGGTCTCGAACTCACAGAGATCCGCCTGCCTCTGCCTCCTGAGTGCTGGGATTAAAGGCGGCATGCGCCACCACCGCCTGGCCTCTATTGGTATTTTGAATAAAACCAAATTTAATTTTTTTTCTACCTGTCCTAAAAATAGCGATGAGTTGCATAAACTTCCCACCTGCCACCCACTATTTCTTTTCAATCCTTTTTTGATATTTGTTTATATTGAAAATAGATTCTTCTCTCATATAATACTCCTGACCAGTTTCCCCTCCCTCCATTTCACTCCCTCCCCCCATCACTCCCATAGACCCACTCCCTTTCTCTTTCCTCTTCAGAATAGAGCAGGCCTGCAGTAAATGACAGCCAAGTAGGGCAAAACTAAGATGCAATAAGACAAGGCAAAAGTCCTCAGACCTAGCCCGACAAGGCGACCCATTAGGAGGAAGAGAATCCTGAGATCAGGCAAAAGAGTTATAGGTACACTGCCCGCACTATTAGAATACCATTTAAAACACCAAGCTAACAGCCATAGCACACACAGAAGACCTGGTGCTGACCTAACACTCCAGTCTTAGAAACATTCAAGTAGCCTGTTGATAAATTTATAAGTTTAAAACTTGAAGACTATAAATATTTCAGCTTTGTACTTATTTTTCTGTATCAGTATATTATTTCTATTGTTCATATATATGACTATTCTTAAACTCTATGATTTTTTTTCCTTTAGAACAAAACAGTATCTATAAGGAAATACAATTTAAGATGGATGACTTCTGCACCTCTCTGTTTCATTTGCCCCTCTTTTTCTGATGATGCCCATGGGCTAGATCATTGAATACAGAACAATGACTTATCTACACACATTACAAATCCCAACCTTAGTCATAAAGCTCACGGCAAATCTACTAAGAATTTAGATTACTTCTCCTTAACCTCTTTCCTTCATAGGTATGCAGCTTCTCTGCCCACACCCTGCCTCTGGGGAATCTTCTACAGCTGTACACCCATTAAAATGGCATTTCATTGTTTTATGCAACAGGTCTCCAGAACATATGGACAGTGGGAGTTCTTCTGGTTTTGCTCTTTCCCCAGATTAGGTTAAATAAACAGATCACCCCGCAGCAATCTATAGAGGATTTTGCTATTTATTTTTATCCGTCTAGAAGAATGCCTGCACATACCTGTTTTCTGACACTAAGCTAACTGCCTATCCATCATTCAACAACTCTCCATTCCTACCTCAGTTTCACAATGATTTCACATGCTTATCCAGTCTTTGAGGAAGAAATTTGCTTATACCTAAACAACTTCTATATAACATATATATCCCTTCACCCTCACTAATCCATTGTTTTAGTTACCCACCCAAAGACCTAAAAAGAGTCAAGCATGATTTCATCTTATGAAAACCAGGTTCACTTCCCACCAGGTTTTATTTGTTTATGCATTCAGCATTCCTGTGCTTTAGGGCAGCTCCCATGTGCTTAAGAATTCCAGAACTTTACACTGGATAAAACATCTATTTCTAAAGACTCATTTCAGTTTAAAAATATCAGCAGTGACAAAAATTTGTATTGATGTCATCATTCAGCATACCCTTCATACAATTTTTGTCAAAGGATACATAAAGATAATGTCCTCCATAATTTCTTCTGTCAATACTAAGGAATAAAAAAAAATAAAAAAAATAAAAGTTTAATGGCTATATGGACTTTCCAAAGATTGAATTCAAATATCAGCTATCATTATAGAAAAGAAAGTCTCCAAAACTGTGGCTGTGCAAACATATAACAGAAAAAGAACTCAAAGGCTTTCAAGATAATGGATGACTAGAAAGAAAATAGAGAAAGGGGAGGGGGAAATCAGTAACATCAGATCACATTTAGAAATCTGAGTTAAGATACTACCAATTGCTGTCATCTCCACTCTTTCCTGGATTCACAGAAGTGTGGCATTCTTCCTGAACATGAGAACAAGGAAAGGAAAACAGAATGTCTGCTTCCCTTATCTCATTGTATTTTACGTCGTGTGTAACAAATGCTTGTTTGAGACTATGTTCTACTGGGTGTGTTTTCCTACATACTGATGTTGAACATGGCATTACTATCTTCGGTTGTATTTAGGAGAATCCTATATTAAAAACATTGAATTGGATATGTTCACAGGAAAGAATTGAAGTCATTTTATGATTTATAGCAATCCTTTCTAGGTTAAAACCAGGTGGATAATGGAATGTTTGTTTTTCCTTTTATAATTAAATCTTCTGTTTGTGTGATTTTTTTTCATTTATATATGCCAGAACAAAAGGTCATTTGTAATTGTCAGAGTTAGCATGAACACTCTAAAATATAATTCTTATTTGCAAACCACCATGACAACCAACTGATCTAGCCAATTACTCTGCCCAATTATAATTCACAAACTCACATTTGTGTTTGCCAAAAATTTGCCATTTCTTTCCTGCCAACTCTTTCCAATATTTATAATTAGCTTTATTTTACATCTTGATTCCATGACTGTCCTTTTTGAATGACATCTTTTAACAATTCTTATACAAAGTGACCATAGATTATGCCTAATTAATGACTTCAAAATATGAATTTTTTTTAATTTATTTTCTCTTTACTCTAAGGCCCACATAACTTTAAAATTATTTCTCTTATTCTCTTAATTATCATGTTCATTCTGGATATTCATCTTTTTCTTTGCTCAAGTAATACATAAATATAACTTCTCATTTAAAACAAATAGTGTGTTGGGCCAGGAAAAATGGCTGAGAATATAGTCTTCTACAAACCTGACTGGCTGATTTGATCTATAGGCCACAAATGTTGAAAGGAAAGAACTAATTCTCACAAGTTGTCTGCTGCCCTCCACATATATACCCTGGCATGTAAACACACACACACACACACACACACACACACACACACACACACGCATACAACTGTAGGAAAAGGATAATGTCTTGATATATGACCAAAACTATACTCATCCCTCTCTCCCCATCAGAAAATGTCTATAAATATTTCAAAGTGTTATTTGCCAAGGAAAAATTAATAATCATGATAAATTGCTGATTACAAAAGAAGAAAGTCAACAGTTGTACCAAATATTCTAAGAAAGAAGCTTTCCACGGTCCCTACATTACACTGATTTACTTTCTGTGTTTTGCAAGTTTTCTTCTGGAGAAGAAAATGCACCTGCTTAAGACAGGCAGCTTAAACAGAGATCATACATTCTTGAAACAAATTATAAACTAGCAACGACTGAGTTAGAGAGAGTGGAAGCAACTGGCAGTGAGAATAGGCATGTCTTGTATATTTTTTGAATGCTATACTATAGAGAAAATATTTGAAATCTAAATCTGTGTGGTTTTGTGATAAATAAATTAATTTTCAGAGCAGAATACCTTGGAATATAGAAATAAGTTAAGATCCAGACAATTCTCATTTACTTCACTGGGTTGAATGACTACCATTTATGGAAAATTAATACAAATATAGACTGGTTTGCTCAACTATGTTCATAAAGGCATTATTTGTAAAGTCAGAACCTGAAACAATCTAGATACCCCTCAACCGAAGAATAGATAAAGAAAATGTGGTACAATTACACAATGGAGTACTACACCGCAGTAAAATAATAATAATATATTGAAATTTGCATGCAAATTGATGGATCTAAAAATGTCATACTGTGGAAGATAACCCACACCCAGAAAGACAAATATAATTACTCACTCATAAGTGGCTTCTAGGCAGAAGACAAAGAAAAAAACCAACCTACAGTCTACAACCCCAGACAACTTAAACAACAAAGAGGACCCTGAGAAAGACATAGGTTCTACATAGGAAGGAGAAAAAAACAAAATCTCCTGAGTAAATTGGAAATGTGGGTGTCATGGGAGAGCGTAGAAGGGGAGAAGGATGGAGAGAGGGAAGGGGAGAAATATGTATTGCTCAATAAAAACAATAAAAATAAATTTTCAATGAAAATGTATTGTTTAAAAATGTTTGTACATAATATATATGTTTATGGCAAATGCTCAATAAATACTTATGTATCTTTTTATGAGCTAAACTCCTTGTACAGTATATCATAAGTTAAGTATTTAGATAGTTCAAGATCATAATAAGAATTCCAGAAATTTAATGCACTTGAAAGGAATATGAAAACCAATTACCTATTCTAATCAGCAGTAAAAATAGCATAAACAATTTTAAAGAAATAATCAATGGCTCATATTATTCAAATTTTCATTCATTTTTGAAGTACAGGTCAAATGATACATGGTATATTAGCAGGACACAAGTGAACTACTAACAAACTCTTAGATGTAGAAGTTTAGAATTTTGGTTAGAGAAAATAAGAAAATGATCAGGCATTATTAAAGTAATCACAGTGAAGTACAAGAATAGGGCTCTTTGAAACTACCTAACATCTAGAAGATATAGTCTGCAAGTTTTACAATGCTGTGCACATGACCAAGGGAGTTGGAACAGAAACCTGTGACAGACATCAAATAACACACAATCAGGAAGTAAAATATGCCAGTCAAATGTGTGCAGTGTTCTGTTACACATATCAACATACATACATATATATAACATAATATAATATACATATATGCATAAAATAAGAGTTTGATAAAAAGAAGGCAAAGAGAAAAGGCAGAAAATACTTGAAAAATACTTTAAAAGACTGTATATATCTACTTTACAATATTGTCCTATCAACAGTAAAACTGAAGTACAATGAAGTCAAAAAAACACACTTATTAGACATATTAGAAAATTAAAAAAAAAAAACAAAGAAAAGTCTTAACAAAAGCAACAAAATGTATAATGTGAGGAACATTTAGGGACTATAAAGAGATTACTAATTGACTGCTCAAAGACTGCTGAAACAAATTGACAATTGGATAACATCTTCAATTTTAACTTATAAACCAAGAATTGTATACCCAGCTAAAATCACTTTCGTATTTGATGCAAAATTTAGGACATTCCCAGATGAGAGAAATTTGGGAGAGTTAGTTGTTATCAAATGTGTTTTATCCTTACCCTAAATGACTATATTCAGTCTCAAATAAAATATTTAATCAAAATTTAAGTCAATACAAATGAATATTAAAAAACACGAAAACTAATAGTTTCACTATGATAATATAAACTCATTTTAATTATATCTTAATCTTGCTTATTTTTTCCTTGTTTTATTTTTTTAATTAATTTATTTATTTATTAAAGATTTCTGTCTCTT
>NW_026067906.1:6196541-6217390 GCF_014885135.2 Alexandromys fortis
GGGTCTCATGTACGTATTTACTCAATTCTTCAAACTTTTTGTTATACTTCTCATCCATTTCTATAAAGGTGTTTTTTACATATTGTTTAAGGGACTCTATTGCTTTCATAAAGTCGATTTTTTCCACTTCTTCTGTGTTAGGGTGTTCAAGTCCTTCTGTTGTAAGATCATTGGGTTCTGGTGCTTTCATGTTGTTTTTCAGCTTATTGGGAGAATTTTTGCCTTGGCGCCTGCCCATCTCCTCCTATTGACGATCTCTAATTGGTCTTTTAAAACCAGATCAGGTTTCCCTGCTGGCCAGAGGCTCCTCTTGCAAAATTCCCTCGTTCTGTTTCCTGGCTCCTGCCAGGGGCCAAGATCCCTCTCACCCCTCAGACGGGTCTTCAGGAAAAGAACCAGGTTCCCTGTTTGCCCGGGACCTCACCAACCAAAGGCCTACCTCTTTGATTTAATTGTCCTGGGGCGATCTGCTCTTGGTGTTGCACTGGTCCCTGTCGCCTGCGTTGTCTGCCACTGTGTCAGTACCCGCCGGTCCCGGCCGCTGCGCCAGCTACGTCGCCCGCCTTGCGCGTCTCTTGCTTATTTTTATAGGTAGTATCATGTTAGTAATTATAAATTCACTTTTCTTGATAAGAAACATATTTATTTTATTTATATAATGATGACATAAAGAAAGAGGAGCAAAGTCTTATTATATTTAGGAAAATAAGTTATTAATCCAAGTTAATTTATTTTAAACACAAATGTCAATTATGTTCCTTGGGACAATGAAGGGAAAGAAAAGAATTAAATAAAGGAAAAAAATAGTAAAAGAAACAAGCCAACTTCCAAAGTACACAAATATATCTATTTAACAAAAGTACTCGATGAAATGAATAAAGAAAAAAGGGACAAGGAATATATAAATAACAAAATATCAATTGCTTGTGATGCTACTAACATGAGGCAACTATTAAGACATGATTTTATTTTTATTAAATGAAAAGCATATTTAGTGAAGAAGATATACATCTATGAGTCCAGAATATTACAAGAACTAGAGAAGTATGTGTAAGAAATACGTACTTAGCATTTTGCCTTTAATCACAGAATTTGATAGGTAGAGCCAAGTCGATCTTTGTGAGTTCAAAGCTAACCTAGCCTACATGGCCAAATCAAAATGAGCCAGAATTACAAAGAAATATTGTGTATCAACATGAGTAAACAAACAACAAATAAATAAATAAGAAATACATAATTAATACTAATTTTAAGACAAGTTCTCTCATTAAGCCGGAAACTCTCCAGTTGGTTAGAAATTCTTTTTCCACTCTACAGTGCTGTGGTTACTGGTATGTTGCCACTATGTCCAACTTTTCAAATGATTTTAAATAACTCCTTGATTAAATTACAAACAAATATTTTAGGTTTTAATGATTTGTTTTTCTCTGAATATCTCCAATATAATTTCCTAGGAAAATTATGTACAGAAATAGCATTTTCTTTGGCATTGTCATGATATTCTATTTTTTATTTTATAACTGACTACTGCTATTATAGCTTTGGGGAATTTTTACATACAAAAAAGTTTACAAAATTTTATTAAAATTTTCTCCCAAAAACCTGTGAAGGGGATTTTTTTTTATAAGATAGTTCTATACATGTGGATAGAAAAGGCTTTACATGATAGTGCTATGGTTGGAAGCACGGAACTTTTTCTTGCTCTGGTTTGACATATTTAAGGAAGATTAAGTCTGATTCGTATGGCAATATAGGTGAAAATCAGATGAGTCTTATTACATGAATGTCTTTCAAATTTAACAGGTTTTTGAGGAACACGACAATGAAATACATAGTGACTTGTAATGAAAAAATTAATTATTCTGTAAGGACCCATTGTCTCTCATTTAAGTTTACTTTTGAATTTTTAAATACAAAAATTGATACAACTAGTCGGGCGGTGGTGGCGCACCCCTTTAATCCCAGCACTGGGGAGGCAGAGGCAGGTGGATCTCTGTGAGTTCAAGGCCAGTCTGGTCTACAAGGTCTAGTTCCAGGACAGGCACCAAAGCTACAGAGAAACCCTGTCTCGAAAAACCAAACAAACAAACAAACAACAACAACAACAACAACAAAAAAAAAAAAACAATTGATACAACTTCGCTTTCCAAGTATTTTGACCAATTGCTGCAGGCATTCACTTCTGTACTTCTACGGGGAAAAAGAGCTTTTCCGAAACTGAGCAGGGAATTACTACTTCTTCTTAATATTTTTCACTTAGTTGAAATGAACTTTATTCAACTCATTCATTATACTTGAAATAACTGATAAATTAAAATATTTTATTAATTAAATTAAATTAATTGCATTTCAAATTGGCAAATACTTATGATGAAGTGTTTTTAATATGACTTAAACACATTCTAATTAAAATATTTCCTTTTCAAGTTCCCGTCCTACTTAAATAAATATTTGCCACTTAAGAGCTTTGGCAAACTCAGATCAAATTGACAATTTAATTTATAAAGTCTTATTTTACAAGCTATGAATTTATTTTAATTTTAATTTAGTGAATTTAATTCTTTAATAGAATAATTAAAAATAAATTTAGTTTAATGTTATAAATAATATGAGACAAGTATACAGTTTAATAAGATACATTATTAAAGGGCATTATTTTCAAAATAAAATTATAGATATAATTTTCTTTTTTATAAGTTAAAGAAAATTAATCATGTTGCTTATACTTTATTCTGTATCTACAAATAATGATTGGCTTAAAAAGATTTCTAAGCTGAGTGATTTCTTTGGGATATATATTTTGGAATATGCACGTATTTCCCAAAAGATGCAGTTCATATTTGGTGAATTATTAAATAAAAAAAAACAAGGATAAAGCTTATTAACAACTATCAATGTCAATGTGCTCATGGGTAGTTCTTTGTGCTTTTAGTTAAAGGAAAAAGTATATTATATACATGTATCTAGTAACTATAAATTTGACTACAAATGAAAGAGTCTGTAATATGATTTGATAAAACTAGTTGATGAAACTAGTTTTATTTTGTTTTGTTTTTTACTTTTCTTTATCTTTTACCAAACAATTCACACTGGGCAGAACACCTCAACAAGATTAGCTTTTAGGGGCTGGAAAGTTGGCTCAGCAATCAAGTGTACTTAACTCTCTGTTCTTCCAGGAGGCCTGGGATCATTTCCCAGAACCCACATGTCAGGTCATAGTCATTTGGAAGTCCCCTGGCATCTTCCATCTTCTGTAGACACCAGGAATGAGATTAATACAGATACAGGTAGGAAATATCCAAAACATATAAGATAAATTTTTTAAAAAAATTAAAAAGGTTAGTTGGGTTAGTTGATGATAAAATCCTTGGAAAAAAAAAAAAAAAAAAAAAAAAAAAAAAAAAACAACTTGGAGGCGAAAACAAGCTGTTTAAACTTGTAAATCCTCCTTAAAATTCATCATTGTGGAGCTATCAAGACAGCAACTTGAATGAGCTACTCATATCATAGCCATACTGAAGAGAAAAAAAAAATGAATACATGCATCCTCAAATGCTTGTTTTTGCTCTGCTCAGTTTTTACACTTAGACACCCTGCTTATGAAACAGTGTTTTCTTCAGTGGGATGGGTTTTCCCTTCAAGTCAGTAAGCCAGTTAGTTCCTCCACAGATACGCCCATGGGCACAACTAATATAGATAATCCCTTATTGAGACACTCTTCTTAGGTGCCTGTCCCTTGGTTGTATTCCATTCACAAGATATCTATAGGGGACCATAAATAAAAGTATTTTGTAAAATAGAAGTATTTGGAGGGGGACAGCTTAGAACACCTCAAGCAGAGGGATATTGGCAAAAGGAACAAAAAGAATACGTCCATCTAGAAATTACTTGTGTATTTCTTGGAAATTCTCAGCTTGACGACCCCAATGTTTAAATCTAAATTAGGAGAATGGAAGAAAGCTAAGGCATTCCAAGGAAATTGTTGAATTTGACGTGAGATGGGAGCACAGAAGGAAGCTAAGAATAAGGACTGTGAGCCACCGTGCCAGGCTTCTGAGGTAGCCCCAAGTAGCCTGAACTTTCCAGTGGGCATGTTCATGAATTCAGAGAGCCATGTAGTCTCAGAGTCCACCTGCTGAAATAAATCCTCACGATCAAGAACAACTTAAAAAGGGTTTAATTCATTCTTAATTTTTTTTTAATTTTGAGATTATAATATAATTGCAGCATTTATTCCTTCCCTTTACTCTGTCCAAACTCTTGTATATACCCCTACTTACTCTTCTTCAAATTCACACCTTCTTCTTTCACTGTTATTATATTCATATATGTATACTCACATGCTTATACATCCCTACCTACAGTCTGTTTGTAAGTATTCAGGGTTAACCATTTGGCACTGGATAACCAATTAGTGTGCTCTTCCCTGGGGAAAACCAACTCTCCCTGTCTCTGCTTTTCTCAGATGCCTATAGTTCCTTGTGTATGGCGTTATTTCACAGTAAGCTGTTACTGTCACAGTAAACAAGTGACAGTCAGTAACCAGGAGAATTCAGGTAAAGAACTCTAGGCAGGAACTTGGAGACATGACCCGTAGAAGTTATGGAAGAGTGCTGTCTACTCGCTTGCTCGTCTTTTTTTCTTATACCATTCAGGACCACCCATCTATGGGATAGGTTAGCCAATATCACGCATCAATCAAGAGAATGCACCAAAGATTTGCCCATAGGCCACTCTTACAGATTTATTTTTTAATTGAGTTTTTTTCTCTCCTCAAATGACTCTAACTTGTAACAAGCTAGCCACCAGATATGCTTTGATCTGATGTGCACATTTTGAGCTAACCATGTTTACATACCTTTAATTCATTCCTATCTACAGTTCTTCCACTGTAGACATGACAGAGTATGTGCATAAATTCACAGTCACGCGTGCATGTATGTACACACACAAACAGCCCTTTTCATTTTTCAATAGGTTTACTGTTGCTTCAGAATCCAGGCTGAGTCGCCTCAGATTATTCAGAATCTTATTCAAATTCACAGAAAAAAAATATCACATTTGTAACAGTTTTATTTCCATGTCTCCTTTGAGATGTGAGAATCAATTAATACATTGGTAACATATTTTTGCCTATTTTACATGTTTGAAGTAATCTTACACATGTTCAGTCTGAAGAATTGAGAGTTAAGATGACTACTAAGTAATAAAACTGATAAGAGCTTTTCTTTCAAGTTATTTGACATCTGATTCTTCATTTTCTGTGGAAGATTATTTCAGGACCACAGGAGGAATCCTCTTCATACAAAGCTTCAGCAAAATGTCAGAACTTTTCCTGAAGAAAGATGTCAGCATTCTATCCTGGGTAGAGATGGAAAAAAAAGTGAGCGAGTTATTTACTTTTAAGTTTTAAAATATTGTGAGGGTACATTAACACCACACACACAATGTGCTTAAGAAAAACTTATTTGTGTACTTGACTGTTTATAATTTCCCTGAGTCTCTAGCTCTAAAATCCTCTACATTTTACCTTGTGACTTCTGATATTTTGACAGTCACTGCTGCTGACACAATATGATTTCTTAATTACCAACTACACTTTCATTTCAACAAGATACACTTCTATTGTGGAAGATTTCTTCTCTTGTAAAAGTGCATGCTATGCACAAAACAAACCACATTACTCACAGTGAGTCTATTTATCCATTTGGAAGAAGCTCATGTAGAAGAATTTTTCCAACAAATAGACGAGCCACAGCTTTGGGTCTGAGCTAAGGAATCTGTTATACTTTGGATAAATCTTACTGTGTTTAAATTGTCTCAGTGCTCTGTGAAAATTAAACTTGGCTAATCATTTGCTTTCTAGGGTGATCGTTAAGGACAAAGCAGAATGTTCAAGCTGCAGTGTCTCTGGCAAGCTTTGCATGTTTGCTTCTCTGTGTAAATGAGCAACCAGCGGAACGTCTGTACTGATGTCCGTGTTCCAAATAGTCCATTGCTCAAGACGGTGTCTGTCTGCCTGCTCAAGCTTATCTAATATTATTCAGATCTATTCTATGCATGATAACGGGAGTTGTCTTACTTCGGACTTTCAAAAGAAAAAAAAAACCTTTTATATATTTTGATCAATTTTTCCAAGATCCTCTTCTGATTCTTACCACTTCATATTCTTTCTATCTCTTAAAAAAGCAAGCAAGCAAAAGAGAGAGAGAGAGAGAGAGAGAGAGAGAGAGAGAGAGACGGAGGGAGGGAGGGAGGGAGGGAGGGAGGGAGGGAGGGAGGAAGGAAGGAAGGAAGGAAGGAAGGAAGAAAACCACATCCTCTGTTTTATTTTGGTCAATTACTCCTAAACATGAGCCCTGCCCTGGTTTATAAACTCATTGTCACTCCACTGAAGAGAACTTATTTTCCCTGCCCCAGAAGCTATCAATTACAAATAGATTATTGCTCAGGGTATGACTTTGTGCCCAATGTCCCTGTATCACAGTGGGATTTTGTCTAGGTTGAACTTATGCAGCTTTTGTAAATTGGCATAACAACTGTGGGTTTACACATGTATAAGCCTTGTTTTTTTTTTTCTGGAAAACAGTTTCTCAAGAATAATCTTGAGTGCTGTAACTCAGATCCAGACAGAGAGTGTATAATTTTTTTAAAGGGGGAGTATTAGATTTTATGCTTTAGATATGTGTTTTCCTTCAGAATAGTCACAGAGGTTACATAAGAACCAGAGAGAGAGAAAAGATCTCCCATAATACAGGAAGGAGAATGTAATATTATAAAGGAATAATGGGAAAATTAGATAAGAAGATTCTGGAGGGAGAGGAGTGGGAAGACAGCAGAACTTTTATCTCAGGAAGACAGATAAAAGCCAGGGAGGTGTGGCAACACAGCTATAAAACCAAAACCCCAAAAGAAGGCATGGGAGGCAGGTTGGCTAACTTGATTAGTTGGAAAGAGCATTCTCGAAGATCAGCAACAGACCTAACCTCAAAACATAATAAAAGGAAGATCAATAGAAGAAATCTCCTAACACCAACCATGGAGCAGCTATACCCATGTTGAGCTGATACATATGTGAGTGCATACATACACCTCACACACACACACACACACAAATGTAAACCTAAATTCATAATTTTGTAATTTATTTTGAAATAATTTAAATTACATGTAAGTAGCTAGAAGATCTATATTCCCTTCAATCACAATGATCAATAGTTAATGTTCTGAAAGAGTTGTCCACTTGCTCTCTCCATATCTACCTATGTCACTCTATAGACCTATACATCTCAAAGAATATGGGAAGGTGGGTCCCTTTCAAAATCTCCTGACCAGTTACAGATAAATAGATATCTTTTTGTCCCTGAATGATACAAAAACTCCAGTGTGTGCTTCCTCGAAATAGAAGATATTCTTTGATATTCACCAGATAATCTTGCAAACTAGGTCTTCAACAGTGAAATGTCACTACGTATATTATTTAGGCTCTATTCCATATCCAGAAACTGTTATGAAAGAGGTAAATCAAAGAGTGCTACAATAATTTTCTTGTTATTTTCACTCAGTCATGTTACTTCTTTTAGACCTGGAATTTGGACCGACAATATAGATTTCACCAACAAAAAGTCTAAGGTTATGCATTTTCAAAAATGATCTGATGTTCTGTAATCATTTTATTGCAAATGTTTAATATAAGCACTCTTTCAATAAACTCAGTTGAGCACAGCCTTATAATAGATGCAGAAAGCAGAGGCATCAGATTAACAACCAGGAATTCCACTTGGTTTTGGCAGTGCCCCCCCCCACCCTTGAACAAAACCCAACAGAATTTGATAGTCACTAGAGGAACTTGATTTCCTACTTCTAACATTTAGCAGTTGACCCTCTACTCTGAGAGCTCTCTCCTTCTCTACCAATTATACATCTATTTATATTATTAGCATAAAAGAACATTTTTATTGCAGGTGTAGCAATTTATTTCTGTCATTACTAGGATATTTGGGTCACCTTCATTTGGCAAGTATAAATCCTTACAAACTGGTTTTTTTGTCTCTCTTCTCCTTTACCTGACATTTAAAATAAGGTATTTTAGGAACATATTAGAAGTTCTTACCTCACATTATAAAATGTCTTCTTCTTCTTCTTCTTCTTCTTCTTCTTCTTCTTCTTCTTCTTCTTCTTCTTCTTCTTCTTCTTCTTCTTCTTCTTCTTCTTCTTTCTTCACTAGGGTCTAAATCTAAAATGAACCTATGAACTTATTTATATGCTTATTTGAACACTGGTCTTTTGGCTCTGGTGCTCTTTTGGAAGGTTTTGAAGCTTTTAGTAGAGGATTGTGGCTGACAGTACCAGATCATTAGAGATAGGCTGCATCATGACACTTGCCTGTGGTTCTGGTCTCTGGCTCCTAGCCTATCTCATTTGCCATATATTCTGTGTTATGGTGGACTGAAGGTCTGAAAGAATAAGCAATAGTGAACCTCTTAAACTCTCTTTCTAGAAATTTCTCCGATTCATGAGAACATGAATGAACAAATACTTCAGTTTTCTTGGGTTTGTGTCATTAAATCTCTTCACCCTCATGGATTTCTGCAATGACAGCAATAAAGTAACGAAAGATAACATGTACATGTATGATTCCAGTTGATTTCCAAAACAACTTTATTTTAAAAGGTTGGTACGACTCGGTGGTTAGCATGTTCAAGGACCTACATTCAATTCCCAGCAAAAGTAAATAAGTAATAATCAAATTCATTTAGAATAATAGGTAGTGTGATGGCCTGCAAACTATATTATTAATCATAATATAATTCAGACTCATAATACTTAAAGGCTTATAATCCAAGGCAGAAAGAAAATAAATGAAAGTATTTGTGAACTCTCATGGAAAATGTAAAAATTCTTGGCTTTTGGGGATTCTTAAAAAGAGAACCTTTGGCCACTAGACAAATAATTTGTGGGATATTATGTAAAGACCAAAACTAAATAGAAACAGTTTGTAAGAATCTTATGCTTAGTAGGTTACATCTGAAGCTAGAAAAAAGTCTTAGCTAGGTGTTATTCACAAAGATTTTGTTATTAACATACCATAGCTTGCCACCTAAGAAACCTGTGAAAAATATTTGCATTCTTAGTCCATAAGGTGTAGCAACCGATTTCAAATGTCATGCTAATCTGATGAGATCAGCCTCAGAGACAAACATGAGAAACCCTTCTCTAAAGGGTTTCCTTAATAAGTATACATATACCATGTGTTCTCCAAAATGGCAAGGACCTTCAGTCAAAATGAGCAGGAATTCTAACCATCAAGAAAACACAGCAATCAAGCACGAAAAAATGTAAAACAAAGATTTATCATGAGATGTCTATCAAGAAAGAATTTTCTGGGGAAAATATGTGCTTAGTAATTAGAGGTGAAGTGTTTCACATGTTTGCCAAGAGCAAACCAGGGATTTATTATTTGGCAGCCATATCTACTTGTTAATTTTGATATGAGCTACAGAAAGTTCCCCAAAATTTTTTAGATTCAAACCTGAAAGGAAATTATCTTATTTTTCGAGTACAGAAGTCTGTAGTGAATCTCACAAAATGTTATCAAGGTAGGTACTTGTTTTCTTTTTTTTTTTCTATTTTTTTTTTAAGTTTCATGGTGGTGGAACATTCATTGGGTGGAGATTAAGAAGGATGTCCATTATTCTGCCTAGCACAGCCATAGAGAAATTTCTCAACCGCAAGAAAATTATTTACCAGGAAAAGAATAGTATAAAAAAATAACATGAAGCTGTGCAAACATCTAGGCTATGAACGGCACCATCCTCAGAAGCAACAAGGCAAGTAAAATGTCAGCTGCAACCTGGAGAAAACTCCCAGTAGAAACAGAAAAGGGAAGAGACAGGTCACATAGTCTTTTAATCAGAGTTTCAGTAATCGTGAGCAAGGGGGAAAGATCTGTTACTAGAATGAAGGGGGAATGAAAGAATTTTATCTTTCCTATACATATTTTAAAAACATAAACATCATATTTGCAGGACTACTCTCAAGTGTTAAATTAAGGTTAAACAATATCTAAATATGTAATATTCCTTCCATAATCTTAAACTAAGCAGGGACCTTCTGTGCAGGCTTATTTTATCCTTGCATATATCTCCAGAAAGGAAGTCCTCAACCAAAACTGAATAAATTATCATTATTTGATTTTATAGAACAGTGAGAACATGAGTCTTCATTGCAAAATCCACCCAGTCTGTGCTTTTGTGTTATAGAGCCTAAGAAGGCAACTACAGGGAAAGCTGGAAGACAGAAGGTCAACGGCTAAGGTCTTAAGGTTGAAATTAGATTCACTAAGAAACCTTATCAATTTGAAATTTGACAAATAGATCCTCATGTTTAAGCTACTCAGGCAAACCTAATACCTGATGTGTGAGTTGTACTAGAGAGGACACAGAAAAGAAGCTACTGAAATGGCTCTCCCATTAGGTGGAAGTTTTTTGTTAGAAATAAGAGAGAAAAAATTTCCAGAGGCATATGGAAGAGCCCAGGGCAGAGAAAGGAAGAAGTACACTGAATGTGGCCAGATTCATATGTAAGAAACATGAGAAAACAGGATATGGAAAATCCACGTGAGTTATAAGGGGGATGAGTAGCAGTGACGGGAAGCCCTGGAACACACCTGGGAATTTGGGGTAGAAGTGGAGGTGCTGAGAGGGGCCAAGATGCTAGTATGGGGGGTTTGAAGCATACAATAAGTACTTGCAAGTAGGGACTGAAGGGGCCTGGAGGCCAGCATGGGCTTTAATATGAAACCATAGCCATATGCTTCTTCTACCAGAGGCAAGGGAAGTGACTCATTTAGAGGAATGGGAACTTGTTTCACTGCGAGGCACGCTGGCTTTTATCTAACCACCAGAAATCCTTCTATAGTCCAGCTTGAGCTCATTTCTAGACATATACACTCCCTGAGACCTAACAAGGGTCAGCTTACTCTTATTTGCAAATATTTTGAAGATGCAAACAAGAATTACTATTCATATTAACTGATCATAAGATTCCATCCTCTGCAATAGTACTCACTCAGAAAATAAACACAAAATGTGTAATACATTATATACATATGTAAATAGATCATAGTAAATGATTCACAAATATTCAGTTGTTTATGTGGAATACATTAATTTAAAGTAGTCAAAAATTGCTTCAGCTTTCAAACCAAGAATTGAAACTCTCTTAAAAAAAATTATGTCCACACAATTTGGTCTGTTTTCGTTCATAAGTCATTTTTGTTGGATAAATTTGTTTTTGAAAGTAAGTTTTTAATATATAAATTTCTATCACAATATACAAAGCTATTTGAATTAGAAGATAAGTATTTTACTGTTCTATTTCTATGCACCACAAATGGAGAGGTTTCATTCAAAACTAGAGGCAAATAGAACCTCAGAGTCAGAAAACCTCAGCTTTTTTTCTCTGGCTTTTACCCCTTGTCACTTTTTTCACCCAAGGTGTTCAGTTGTCATTTAGAAAATCCCTGGACTAGCAGAGAAGGGAATACATAGTGAATGATTTAGTTTGAGGTTAAATAGAACATTATTTGAACTTGATCAAATCCTACTTTGGATGTAGGAGGAGGGACCACTTGTTCCTCCCAGTCACTCAGCTTGCTTAGCCCTGAAATAACCACACAGAAACTATATTAATTAAAACACTGTTTGGCCCATTAGCTCTAGCTTCTTATTGGCTAACTCTTATATTAATTTAACCCATGTCTATTAATTTGTATATCACCACGTGGCAGTGGCTTACCAGCAAAGATTCTAACCAGCGTCTGTCTTAGGCAGAGGATCCATGGCGTCTCTCCCTTTCTCTGCCTCCTTTCTCCCTGCATGCCATTTAGTTTTTCCCACCTACCTACATTCTGCCCTAGCAACAGGAGAAGGCATTTTCTTTATTCATTAACCAATGAAAGCAACACATTGAAAGAAGGACCTCCCACACCACTTGGATATATTAGGAAGTCCAGTAAAATGACTTTGGTCCTGTCACAATATATGACGAGTAATTCATAAAAGCACAACCTATGAATCTTAGTCCATATTGGACATCCCTTTCACACGGCACTAAGCCAGTCTCAGCAAATACCTTGCAGTGCTAGTAAAAGAGACAAGAGATTTTATAAGAATAGATTTTTTAAAAAAGTGACAGGCATGCAAAATGCTTCAAACACTAAACTATATCTAAATCACAGGTTGGAAAGAGGATACTAAACTATATGTATCCCCTTTTTTAGAAAATGCAGTACCGTTGAATATCTAGCCACTTCAATGTTGCTTCCGTTGATTTCAAGAGACAGGAGATTCTAAAGTTGCACTGGGTAAACCTAGAGGTACTATTTTTGTCATATTTCTTTGTCCCCATATGGGGTACATGGTCCCTCAAAACAGCTAGACGTCAAGGGAAATGAGAGCTAGTAGGGGGGTGCAAACCGATGCCATATCAGCTAATGTTGCAGGCTTTATGCACACAGTACATATTTGTGAGACACACGAAGCAGAATATCTTGACCTTGACATCCAGACAGATATCCTGGAGCACATTATGCTCCCATTGTGATCTCAAGTTCCAAAACTTGTCACATTGATAACAACTTCACAAGTGTGTTGTTATTTATCAAACACAGAAACAAAAGGAGAAAAGTAAAAAGAAAAATTAATGGCTCAAACCAATGTCTTGTACAACTTCCTTCTAGCTAACTGAACTAAACAAGTCAGTCAGGCTGGGTCAACCATTTGCCAATGTGGCTACTTCCCAAGTGAATTCTGCAATGCCCAATCTTCCCCACATTTATGTCTCCATGGACGCTTTATTATTTTAGTAAACTAAACAGTATTAAAATAATAATCCACACTTCTGTAAACATCTCACTCCTACCACTCAGAAGCACTACTAGACATTTTATAGTGAAAATATTATAGTGGGAATAGGAAGAGCCAACCCTAAATTCATTAGTAAACAAGTATTGTACAAAATTAAAAAAAAGAAAAGTGGAACTTATTATAGTCTTAGAACTTACTCCTGGGTTTAAGTTAAATATCTGTTCCATGTAATGGTGTAATTGTCTATAAATATTTAATATTATAAATGTATATTCCCTAAGGACTCTGTAACCATTTAATACATTATCATAAGCCATTCTCTAATCAGAAGTGATGAAGTAAAATAAGCAAAAGAAGTTTTGGGAGCAGTCAAGTAAAACTGTTTCTTTTATTGCACTCTAAGAAATTTCATATGACATAGTCACTCGTTGTGACAGGAATACTGTTAGCTATGTTAAATTTCATCTAAAACAGCATATTTTTTCAATGTCCCCATGACAGCTATCCTTGGGCCGATCAGATCACATAAATGGTAACTCACTCTCCTGAGATATTATAGAATATTAGCATATGCTCTGCTGTTGCAAAAAAAAAAAAAAAGAAAAAGAAACAAAAAACTGTAAATAGAAAAGCCTAAAATAGTGGTCCTAACTCTGTTGTGACAGGATATTGAGTCTTTGCTTACTTACAATGTTAAACAAACAATACAATCATTGCCAAATTCTCTTTTCAATATAGAACTTAAATAGAAACCACAGAAACTATTTTGAGGAGGTCAATAGACTATGTGTAAACAAAAGAAACACCCAAATGCTAGGGACTGCCAGAGATAGTGAAACATAGTGGCTCATGCCTTTTATCCTAGTACTTGGGAAGCAGTGACAGGCAGATCTCTGTGAGTTCAAGCCCAGCCTGCTCTACAATACAAATTCCAGTACAGCCAGAGCTACATAGTGAGACCCTGTCTCAAAATCAAAAACAAATACAGAAACACACAAAATTCTGCTAATGAAGAACAGAGTAAAACCACGAAGGGAGGCTAATTTACACAAAGTAAGTTGGTATGCATTCAGTAAATAAAAAAACAGACCTTGGTCTAAGTCCAGCAATGGTATTCAAGAGTGCGTTTCATTCCAACAAAAGGTGGTATAAAAATATTCAAAAATCTGCTTGGCAGAATACAAATAAATCCACCCAGCACAAAATATAGAATTTGGGAGGTAAAATGTTAAGAAAGACTTAAATATCACATCCATGATCTAGCAGTTTATCACACATGTTCCCACAGTTAGTGTTTCCGTGAGCCAGTAAGTCAACTTACTTCTGATGGTTGACACCTCATATGAAAGAGAGTCTGAACAACAAGAAGACCTAAGAGATAAAGGAGCAGGCACACTGAACAAAATAATTTTCTCCCAAACTATAGAGAATAGCTGAAAATATTGTAGACAAGGGTAATAATCCAAGCATTTAAAAACAAAAATAGATAAAAATAAATATGTAACTTAGTTTAATTAGGATGAAATGAAGAAATGGTCTAGGCAAAGCAGTATAAAAAATTTATCTCATGAACTCTCATAAAATCAATCAGAAGAGGTAGCAATGGAGCAGGAAATGTATTAGTGTTAATGATTTAAAATATGGAAAAGACTGTAGATGAGAAGTTAGTATACTGGAGAAGAATTAAGAAGTATATGTTGACTGTGTATATGAAAGTTTTTCACGGAAAATTAAATTAAATCAAAATTAAAGAAAAAGAATGACAAATGGGAGGCGGGGAGGAGGCGGAAATCTTTTTTTTTTCAATAAAAAATTATATTAAAAAAAAAGAAAAAGAATGACAAAGTCCTGTAAAATCAGAGCACAACGTGAGAAAAATTTAGAAGGATAATATATTGGGATTGACCTCATGAGGAAAAGATTATTTCAGGCCTCTTGATAAGCTTTCTGTTGTTCCTAGATGATAGGTCTCAGGTCTCAGATAGTCCATATATCCAGAAATGAGCGACAGAAAGATTTCTGGCTGCTAGATAATAGCCAGCATTCCTTGGGAAATGTTTTTTTTTTTTTTTTAATTTTCTTTTTCTTTGAAAGAGTCATTTCCTTGCCTCTGGCAGAAGTGATATATGGTTCTTCATTGACTTGAACCTGTGACTTGTTACCATGAGGATACTATAATTCCTCTTGAAGAAGGCTTGCATTATCTGCTGGACAGCATAGTTTCATAGTTAGCCTGAAATAACCCCAACATACCAAGTATCCCCCAAACTGGCAAGTCCCATCACTCCACCATCACACATGCTTTTGCCCCTGGGTACGAGGTTTTGGTAACATGTTTGACACAGCAATATTTTTCAACTGGTCTTTTTTTAAAGGGCACTCTAGTCTCAGATGAGAATAAACATGCCTTCATGGGAGACAGAAGCTAAGTAGTCTGGTAGTGATGTATTCAAGAGATTTTACAATCAAATTGTGAATATTTCCATGCCAACACTAGTAAGTTCAAGTTAAATTATTAGCTTCTAATTACAAATAAAATTTTACATCATTTTTTCTTTATGGAATCATCCTGGATCATCTAGAAACTAACTATACATCCTAATTTACTGTCGATTGGCAAATGCCACTGAATGAGAAATCTGTAGGTAAACATTTTATAAACAAAATGCTCATTAATATAACATGCTGCAGATTTTATAGTGGGGTATATATTTATAGATTCTAAAACAGATGATCATTTCTTTAGTCTAAATTACACCTGACTCTCCATGTCCTCTGCCTAGTTCTCCAGCAATGCAAATGTAAGAAAAGTGAAAGTCCTGCCTAATATACACCATGCATAATTGCCAAGTCTAGTTAAAAATATAGATACATTTTGTAACATTGCATACCAATTCTCTCTCCTGTTCCACAATAAGCAAACTACTAGATCAATCTACTTTAAATGTTATCCTTGTAAATTTGTTTCTTCTGTTCTAGAATGTATTAGCAGCATCATACAGCAGAGGTTGGCACTATAACTTGGGGCCAAAGCCAACCTGGCATTTATTTTCATAGATAAAACTTTATTGGAACGCAGTGGAGCTCATTGGTGGTTTATCTGTCTGATTACATGCTAAAATGACATTTAACTTCTTATGGCCAAGACTCATAAACCTTAAATATTTGCAATCTTTACAACAGAAGTTTGCCAATCCTTATCATATGACATGTACTCTTTGTGTCTAGATTCTCCCTCCCCCTTAAGCATAGTTTAGGGCTTCATTCATTTCATTACATTTCTTTACAAGGTACTGGTTCCTCATTGTTGAGTTGATGCTGAATGTAATTCAATTTTATAAGTACAAAAGAGTTTATCAAAAAATTGTTAATTAAAATTTGTACTCTTTCAAAGTTTGGTTATTGAAAATAATATAAAACATAGCCTAAATACTGGGAGTAAAATCTGATGATCATTCTAGCATTCATTTGGTATGGGACAATGGTCTGTATTCTTTCAATTATATTTTAAATAAATGCTGGTTGGCCAGTAGCCAGGCAGGAAATATAGGCAGGACAACCAGATATATACTGTCTTCCACGGAGCCCATTCTGGCAAAACATTGCTCTGTAAGATCTCAATGCTTAGAAAGCTTTCCAGTATTATTTTGTTAAATGACATGTTTTTATATTTCTGAGTATTTTCTTCATACTATGAAACACAGGTTAGTATGTCTTTGTTTGTAGCTTTTGTTAAATGCAATAGAGATCACAACAGCAGAGATCTGTACACAATCTGCTACCGGCAGAGAGGTGATAACATTTTCTGGAAATTTTTTTATTTGCCTTCA
The DNA here is from genome assembly GCF_014885135.2 of Alexandromys fortis. Taxonomy (NCBI): domain Eukaryota; kingdom Metazoa; phylum Chordata; class Mammalia; order Rodentia; family Cricetidae; genus Alexandromys; species Alexandromys fortis. The sequence continues at coordinate 6,213,241 of NW_026067906.1, forward strand.
CATATTTCTCTCTGGATTTTCTTGATGTCTTTTGTAGCTCTGCTATAAGGTTACTATATATTTAGAATTGTTTTCTCTTCCAGATGAACGGTGGCCAGCTTGAAAACCCTTATCATGAACGTGAAAAATGATTAAACGCTTTATATACAGTCAAGTGTTAATGGAGACAAATATCACTTTTAGCTAGACACACCCTTAAAAGCTAAGTCTATGCACCAGTAGTACAGTGGCAGTAATTTGCTAAAAATAGCTTTCTGAAATTATGTATTTTATTCAGACTTCCTTGGCAATATTTTCTTAACAATTGTTTTTACTCAACTAATATTCCTGCTACCACATTAATCTAATCAAAACATTTTAAAAAGTAGTGATAGCATAATATTTTGGGGATCATTTTGCATAAAAACTGTCTAAATCTTAGTGTTAAGAGAATTTGCACAATCTAGTATTTGCTTTTAAATGTAAGAGGAAAACGTTCTATTTGTTAATACGCAGGTCTTTTTTTTTCTATTTTCTCTCTCATCTTGTACTTAAAAAAAGACACTTCTTTTATGATTCCCTGTCTTTCTCCTAAAGACCTTATTAAATGCAGTTGATAACAACCAGCTCACGCCAGTGGCATTCTTTTATGAAACGTTTCACCCTAACCTCAATTTACAATGTCATCATGTCTCTTCCAAGTTATCCATTATGGCTTTTTACAGAACATTTTGAACATGGAAAACTCAGATCACTCTTTCCCTGAATTCCTGATTCCTCTCTAACCAAAAGCAAAACAGAGAACATGTATCTGTGTCTTTTGGGTTAGGCAGCCTTTCACTCCCAGGATCAATTCCACTGCCACTGTAGCACGACTTCAGCATCTCAGCGGCTTGCTACACCAAATATTTACTTCTCGTTCATGTTATGTAAGAGTTGAGACTGTGATGAGGCCCTGTACCAACTGTGGCTACACACCATGCATTATTCATCTGATTCCATGGTTAAAGGAACACTCCAAACATGGCTCATGCCAGCGGTGACATGCACAGTAGTCTAGACCAAGCATTTCGCAAGCAGGCACGGCTTTTATAGATTGAATTTAACTCTAAAGCGGCATGCTACAGTTGGCTAGAAGAGGATTTGGCAGAAATGACTCAGGAGTCATTACTCTCCAGAAGTTGTGAAAATAAGACAGCATGGTAAACAGATTAAGGAGCACAGTCTAGTTTCTTGTTCTTATTTGTTCTGCTTTTAATTATCCTTCCTGAGTGTTAGCCTGCTGACCAATAGCTGCTGCGTGATCACCAGCAAATGTACAGTGCGGATGCAGATGCGCAGAGGACCACCCTGTAAGCTTCCTCTTCTGAACTTCTCAGATGGATTAATGATGTCGCTATACCTTAAAACCCCCTTCTAAGGGATGAGGAGGTGTCTCAGTCAATAAAATGCTCTCCATTCAAGCATGAAGACAGAGTTCATATTCTCAGTACCCACATTAAGAATTTATGTGGTCATATCTTGTTGGTACTCTAACAAATAAATCCTGCCCGAAAGGTGGAGCTAGCCACCATAGAGGTCTGTACAGACAGGAAGTGAAATGCCTGGACACAGAGAATATAATGTGGGAGAACACAGTAGTTTGGCCCGTTTTGACTGAGGAATTAATAAGAGTTAGCTGTGGCTTACTCCTTTCTCTCTCTGATCTTTCAGCATTTGTTCCCATATTTGGCTCTGGGTTTTTAATTAATAAGACCAGTACATGTATACTAATTAATAAGACCAGTATACTACATGTAATAATTGGTGCCCAAATTTATGTTATGAATTCTCAAAAAAAAAAAAAAAGGACACTCACCTGTGACTTTTCAGTCACTGGAAAACACGAAGCCTCCTGCAGGAGTTACCACCACATTGGCTACGTTTTCTTTTTATCCCCCAAGCCTCTGGGTAAGTTTAGGATTTTCCTATTATTGCTACTCTACAACAGTTTACAGCTGTCTCCCAAATTCCAGAAGTACCTAGACTCCTAATGCCACAGGACTTACCTACTTTAAACAGGCTGGCTCTGATCTTAGGAAGTTCCTGGCAAGCGTGTTTCTTCGACACAATCCCATGTGCATTTTTTTAGAGAGCTGGCTCCCTCTGCTCCATGGTTTGTGGGCCTCCCCTGAACCTCCTCCTTGAGCTGCTGCTCCACTAGGTAGCTGCCTTGACACTTGCTCAGGCTTCTACTGTTGTTGTAACTGCTACACACTCTCAGCTCACGGGTACGCATTAGCAGCTGCAGCTGTCTTCAGCCAGGCTGTTCAATGCCTGTATTCTCCATTCAGACATGCTAGGCAGCACATTTGATGAGATAATAGGGAATTTGTAAAGGGGGGGGGAGAGATCTTTTTTTTCCACACTAAAAAAAAAAAAGGGAAACACTATTATGATGGAGAAAATTAGGTCTCTGTATGATTACACAATGGATGATACAATATTAAACAGTTAAATGAGGGGATAATCAATTCAACTTGGATCAACATAATGTTAATTGTCATTTTGATAATCTTTATTGTTGGTTTGATAAGTCTTGGTTTATCTCTGAAAAAGTTGATTTATATGAGAGTCAAGGTACAGGCCTTAGAAAAACTTATTAAAAGAGATCATAGAGATACTCAGATAAAGACAGAAATTTAATGAAGAACCAATTTCAGCATTGTATTATAAGGTTAAAGAGGAACAGCCTAAGGTTTTTAAATAACCAACTTTAATATATCCAGTCACCTTATAGAACCAAGTACAAATTGATACTATCCCCAAGGTTGTGAAAGAGTTAAACGGACCTTTGTGAAAATGTTAGATTTAAGGAGATTAAAGGAAGTGAAAGTCTAACATGGCACGGATTCACCTTTTGTGAAGCAAATGTTAAACTCATTGTTAACTTTGTAATAGAATTATCCCTCAAGACTGGGAAGACTTGGTTACAGCAGTTTTGTTGCCTGGTCCTCAATTACAGTGGAGGACCTGGTGGAAAGATGAGCCTAAGACCATGGAACAATGAATTAGGGCCAGAGGTCTGGAAATCTCTCAAGATCAACTTCTTGGAGAGGGGGGTTATGCTCATTTAGAAAGGCAATCTCTGTATGATGACCACGCCCTGGATTTATGCCATACAGCAGCTTTCAATGTTCGGGGCACACTGGAGAAATTGTTGTAAAGCCCCATCTTTTGACTTCTATACTTGTAGTCATGGTGTCTCTCCAAAGCAATATAAAATCTAACCAAAACACCGGATAATGTATGGGGAAGCTGAACACGTCGGAGATAAGGAATTAATCCTTCTTGTGGATATGAGTGTGTGAATATTTAGCAAAATAACAGAATTGATCACAATTGCCTATTCCCGAAGTGATGAGGAATTTTATGTGTGGAATGAGCAGTGAGATACCTCTTAAATGCTGAATAAAAGACACCATCCCCTCTGGATCAACAGGTGAGAAGACATTCAAAATGCAGCTAGAAAAGAAGGGGAGGGGCCCAGTTCATGTGGTGGTTTGTGTGAGAATGGGCACTATAAACTCATAGATTTGAATATTTGGTCCCCAATATGAAAAGTTTGTTTGAAAAGAATAAGGAGTTAAGGTCTGGTTGGAGGAGGTATTTCATTAGGGGAAAGATTTGAGGTTTCAAAACACTGACACTGTTTCCAGTTTTCTATATACCTACCTATCTGTCAGTCTGCCTATCTATCTATCTATCTATCTATCTATCTATCTATCTATCTATCATCTATATATCTATCTATCATCTATCTATCTATCTATCTATCATCTATCTATCTATCATCTATCTATCTATCTATCTATCTATCTATCTATCTAATAGGAGCAGCGGGGCTGCGTCCCCAACACCCTGGCCGCTTGGCTAGCTCATGCCCGAAATAACAACACACAAACTGTATTCATTTAAGAACTGCTTGGCCCATGAACTCTAGCCCTTACAGGCTAATTCTCGCACCTGGACTAGCAGCCCATTTCTAATGATTGTTTGTAAGCACCCCAAGGTGCGCTTACCGGGAAGAGTCTAGCCTCCGTCCATCCTGGTGTCTCTGCTCCAGAGAGCAGAGCTGTCCGGTCTCTCCGGGAGCAGAGCAGAGTCTGACCTCACTTCCTCTTCCGCCCAG
>NW_026067906.1:6217580-6243143 GCF_014885135.2 Alexandromys fortis
CTATCTATCATCTATCTATCTATCTATCTATCTATCTATCTATCTATCTATCTATCTCTATCTCCCTCCCCTACTCTCACCTCCTACTTAAGGACTAAGATATGTGCTCTAAGCTGTTCCTACCACCATGCCTTTGCTCTGACAACATGGACTCAACCGCTTTGAAACCCTAAACTGAAACTAAACACTCTTTTATAAATTGCCTTGGTCACGGGATTTGATCGCGACAATGGAAAGTTCGTAAGGCAGCCTCCGAAGACCAGTGAATGACAGGCACATTCTGTTCAGCAACAAATGAATTGAGCTTTACATAGTGAAGCCCCCCCCCCGTGATCTTCAATAATCCTTTCGTAACTATTTCCAAAAATCTAGAATTAAGGACTGCCTAAGTGATTCTTAAGGATAAGAAATTTAAATACTGAAATTCATATTTATATGAAAACTTTAGATATGAAGTGCACATAGCCAGGAGCATCTAAATGTGCACTGTTTACATAGGAGCATGGTGTTACTTTTGTGCAAGACACCTTGTCTTTCTGTAACTTTCACGTGTTTAAAAAGAAAGTTATTTCTTCAAAGATAAAGAATATCACATTTGCTTATTTATATTCCTACTACAGATAAAATTAAGCTTTTGACACCGGGGTATCTGAGTTCACACCTATAATTGCAGCCCCCAGGAGTAGGAGACAGAAGGATTACAAGTCTGAAGTCAGCTGAGTTTATGTAGTATGTTCCGGATAGCGTGAGTTAGAGCATGGAATCCTATATTTTCACCTACAAGAAGTAGAGGAACCAAGACAAAAAGACATGCCTCTGAGACGAGGACAGAGGAAACGTTCAGATTTGGTTATATTTAATGACACAAACTTTGCTGAGAAACTGCAAGAACAAGCTACTACCTAGTCCAGGAGACATCCGGAAGGAAGGAAGAGAGAGGGGGAAGAAAGGAGTTCAAGCTAAAGTCTACTGTGGCCTGCAAAAACAAGAGTTCTTATTAGATAATTGAGGATAATTGAGGGACAATATCAAAACCAAGAGTGATATAGGAACATTTACAAAATCAACTTTTATCTATAAATAACTGAATTTTACCCAAAGGAATACTGTGTCTATGTGAGTCTGTGTGTGTATCTGAGTTCATGTGCTAGAAATGATCTATTATAAAGAAATTTAATAAGAAAATAATATTGGGTGATATCGCTTGCTTAAAACTTGGAGTTCTTTTCAGGCCTGGTAATTTAATTTTTTACTGAGCATCTAGTTGTGAAGAATACCAGACTTAATGTGATAGACCCCTTCTAAACTACTACATCTACTTCCTAACTCATTCTTTCCCTCATTAACTATGTCACTGAGAATCCCTAATAGCTATTTACTTCTATTGCACAAACTTCCTAAAAATTACTTCCTCTGACCTCCAAGCTTCTCCAGATTTTGACTCCAATCCCACTTACTAACTTAAAACATGAATGCTTTGCTAGCTGTCTTACATACAAGGTGACTCACACTGAGCCCTCTCCCTCTGCAGAAAGTTTATACATTTCTCCCGGCCATATTTTGACCATTTCTCATCAAAGTAAAAGTTCTGATTCATCACCTCCACAATTTAAAACCCTATCTATTCTTCCAATCACACACCAAATCCATTTTGAAGCCTTCCTTTATCATCCTCACTGTTAAAACCCACCTGTGTCACGGCTTCGGGATTCTAACCCTCTCATAAATGTAAAATTCTCCAGCTTGAATTGCCTTTATATCATTGACATCTTCTCTTTTATCACAGAAAGTTCTAAGCCATGATAGAAAATTTCAAAAATACAACCTTGTGCATAATCAGTGTCTAATACTACTGAAAGTAACCCACCATTATGATGTCTAAAATTCTTGTCTACATAAAATTTTAATCCAAGCATTCCCTGTCTGGATAGAACTTACAGTGGGAAAAGTTTATTTTAAATATCAGTGCATTGGAAAGGATGGGACAATAACTCACATTTGACTTAGATGAATGTCATAAGCTAAGGTAAGCAGGATGGACACTTTAGTGTTCCGTTTTATAAACGAGTCAGAAATGCACTACCATAGACACTGCATGGCTTATCCAAGTCACAGTGGAAATCAGCGGTAATGCTAGGATCAGAGCTGACAGCGTTCAGACCATCTGTTTGATCCACTCGAATGCAATGTTTCTACAAAACTGGTTCGATGCTCTCGAGAGTGCTTCTGAACTTTCCCGAGATACTGGATTTTTCTCTTTAATCTGAGTAGTTTAAATGCCTGAATGCTCCCACACACACCTCAGAAAAAAAAAAAAAAAAAAAACAGCTATGACCAAAGAAGACAGAGCACAAGGGAAAGTCAACTGACTGGAATGTATTTCATATTTTTACGTGGATACATTTTTGAAAAGATTTACTTTTGATCTGCTTGTGAGAGTCCCAGGATTCAAATATTTTTCTGCAGTTCTTTAATACTGATACAGGTGTTACGCTTCAAATGTTCATAAATACAAACTTTATCTAAGTCACCAGAGTCAGCAGGTGACCATTACAGGTCCAGCCTGGCTATTTCATTAGCAAGTCATTTATTCTGCTAGAAATTGGATGCCCTGAACTGATTAAAAGGAGCATGTTCAATTTTCTGGATATTTACCTGGGATCAATTTCAAGGCCTTTGGGTATCCACAATTAGCAATTTAAAAGAGCTAAATAAAACCAAATCCATTTTCTAAGCCTACTGCTCTCAGAACTTCATAGCTGTGCTACCGTTTGATACTATTTTAGTGAACAATGTTGGTAGTAAGGAGAGACATTTTAATCCATAGGACATCGTGCAGCTAATATTTTAACTAACAAACAGAAAGTAAACTCATTCTCAGAAATCATACCTTCACAACATATTTGCCTTGCATAAAAACAAGCGAATGGTTTAGTCAGCCCAGTGAGCTGTGGGAAGTAGACAGCTGCTAACATGGCCTGTGGTGATCCCAGCTCTTTATATGTGAGTTGGCTAGTTAGTTCCTTACTTTTAATAAATAGAATATCCAAGAGAGGATGAATGGGGCTTCTATGATCAGATTATTTTCAAATATGTGAATTTGCTTTTGCTGGCATTCTTTCCTTGTCGTGTTTTATGCTCCAAATCTGAATAAGACAAAGATTCGTATTGTAAGGACACATGTGGTAAGCAACTGAAAGAGGACGTCAGCCAATTGCCAGCGATCCCACTGGGTCAGGGCCCACCATCCCAAGACTCTGCAAGTCTTCTTCTTCTGCCAGCAACCACTAGAAAGAGCTTGAAAGTAGATTCCCAGTTGAGGCTGCAATTACTGTGGTACTAGCCAAAGTCTCTTTAAAGCTTATGAAAAGACCCGGGTAAAAGAACTCAACAAGGCAATCACTGTAGCCTAGCTCAGGGAAACTGAAGTAGTAAATGTGGTTATTCCAAGCCACTGAGTTTTGAGGGATTGGGTTATACCATAACAGATGATGGATATAGGTAGTTATAAGGTTCTGAAGAAACAATACCAGAGACACAGCTCATGACTCTAGACAAAGTTAATATATTTCAATTCTAGACGTGTGATGCCTGGTTTTATTTAGGCATGCGACCTAAATAGATCATTATAGTGAATCATAAGAGAGTGAATACAAGGAAACAAGGAAAATGTCTCAATAGATAAGTGGGTTTGCCACGAAGCCTGAGAAACTGAGTTCAATTGCCGGAAACTACGTGATGGAAAGAGACTCTCACAAGTTGTCCTCTGACATACAAACACATACACAGGAAAGAAAGAAAGAGAGAGAGAGAGAGAGAGAAAGAGAGAGAGAGAGAGGGAGGGAGGGAGGGAGGGAGGGAAGGAAGGAAGGAAGGAAGGAAGGAAGGAAGGAAGGAAGGAAGGAAGGAAGGAAGGAAGGAAGGAAATAAAAGAAGACATTCAACAGAATTCCATTGAATATGCTTTAAAGAACGAGATAGCCCAGGAAGCACTCTGGAAACACAAAGAGCGCCAGTCTAACAGAAAATTTGACTTCAAGAACAACAGATGGTCAACCATGAATGTGGATGTTGGGAATGTTTATTTATAGATAGTAGGTCAGATTTTGCTTGAGGCCAAATAGCTGCTTTTTTCAGTTTTCTGAAATATTTAATATAAGATGAAATGAGCTATCTGGGACAGTTTCAAACTGTCCTTTAAACTGGTACATCTATGCTTTTAGATTAGTGCAGCTTTCTGCCCTCTGCAGAGGAGTTTCTTTGTGCAGTAGGTGATGGTGAACATAGAAACTTGTGGGTGATCAATGTGGGTAGAGTAACAGTTAGCTGATTGGTCCTCCTCAACTAGGACATCACTGTCACTCACAACAAGGCTCAGGGATAATCATGAAAAGAATTATAAGAATCAGAGGTATGCCCTGGACATGACAGGACCACTTCACTCATGAACTTGCAGCAGCTATGGATGCCTGAATAATACTTGTACAAGATCAGGCCAAATGGCATCTGAGCATAGAAATAAAAAGCTCAATAAAGCAATACCCCTTACTCCTCATGAGCTATTGACAGATGATGGCTTCTGGGGCATGGAAAGTCCATTTCCTTTAAGGATTTATCCCTAGTCGGTTCATCAAGGTCCAGGGGATACAAATTGAATACAGTGAGCTAGTTTTTGAAATGAGGATATTAAGTGGGGATGGGGTGGGTGAAAGGTAGACCAAGAAGGAGTTGGTAGAAGAGTTGATGTTGAATCTTATCAAAGTGCATTGTTTTGCATTCTGAAATAATTTATAAAAACAAATTTTAAAAAGAAATGAATTATCTGTCTATTTAGAGCATTAAAATCTTATTGGGTGCCTTAACTCTCACATCCTTCATCTATTAGAACAACTTAAATTAAGGATTATAAAAGCATTAAAGCACTCAAAGCTGTTTCCAATTATGTGTTAAAACGTATGTCCACTAATAGAGACAATAATATAAAGTCTGTATTTTAATTGAAAACAAGGAATAGGATAATTGAATGAAGTGAGATTAGAAGATAAACAATCCAAGAGAAAAGAGTGAAATTAAATTGTATCTTGTCTGCTTTGTAATAAGTAAACATCCGAAGCTATCACATAGAAAAGGATACTTCTAAAACTATAGTGCAAACCTCTTAAGGAAAAGCTACAAAGAAAAATAAAAATGTCCACTTGAAGAAAGGTTTAGAATTGAATAGACATTTAAATAGCTTTTAAACTGTATGATTTATGTGTACTATTTTTCCATCAACTTTAAAATGTTTTCAAATAATTTAAAGTTTTATCCTGTTTTATAAAAATATATTTAGAGACTGCTCAGTCGTGGCACACACCTTTCATCTCTCAGCATCTCCCAGAACTCAGATCTCTGTGAGTTCAAGGCCAGCCTGGTCTACAAGAACTAATTCCAGAGCATCCTGGGCTGTTAAACAGAAAAACCCTGTCTTGAATAAAAGGCCTTTGTCTTTGTTGGGTGTGGTGGCGCTCACCTCCGTCATTCAAGGGACAGATTAGTTTTAGACTAGCCTCTTCTTCAAGTTCCAGGCCAGCCAGGAATACACAGTGAGAGGAAGAGGAGTAGGAGGTATTTTATCTAAGGGAGCTAAGATAATTAGAAAAACCAAATCCTAAAAATACAAGAAAAAAGAAAAAGCATACAGTTCTTGCTTAATGAAAAAAGAGTTGTAATTTTAGTGTAACAGTAGAATAAAATGTTTTATAGACACCTTCATAAAATTCAGAGTTATTTCTACAACCAGGTCTGTTATCCAGAATGCCCATAAGAAAATATCAGAAATCATTGCACTAGAATTTTCTAGCCAGTTGGTATAACTTTGCCAGTTATTTAAGATTTGAATACATTCCAATATTCCTATATAAATTCACACATGTCAGTTTATTTCATTTCCATGTTAGAATGTCTACTAAGAAATATCAGGTAAATTTCTTCATGCTCTTCCTATTTAATACTTCCATAGTAAGGAAGTAAATATTAAATTAAAAGTTAATTAGAGCTTATTTTACTAAGTTTCATTTTATAATTAATTAATATTGATAACTGTGTAGTTAAATTTTCTTTATTATATTTCTGTATTGTTTTCTAACTAGTGACAGAAACCTTTGATACCTAACAACCAACCCAAAAAAAGATTTTCTTCTCAAGGCAAGCCTCAATATCAACTAAGAATAAACATACATAAAATCACGGCAAGAATTCAGAATGAATTCCACATCAAGATACCTTATAACAGCAGTAACAGTAAACAAGCAAAAATGGTCTACTCAAATCATTAGAGCTAAGCAGCTACAGAAGTGTAGGTAAACCAAGTAATGTGAAACCTTCAAGGCTGACTCACCTGATTCCCTAGGAGGCTTAGTTTATTGATATACATTTAAATCATAAGAGAAGGTCCAAATGAGGAGCAGAAGGAGGGAGAACATGAGCAAGGAAGTCAGAACCACTAGGGGTGCACCCACCCACTGAGCAGCAGGGCTGCTCTATTGGGAGCTCACCAAGGCCAGCTGGACTGGGACTGATGGAGCATCTGATCAAACCGGACTCTCTGAACATGGCTGACAATGAGGGCTGACTGAGAAGCCAAGGACAATGGCACTGGACTTTGATTCTACTGCATGTACTGGCTTTGTGGGAGCCTAGTCTGTTTGGATGCTCACCTTCCTAGACCTGGATGGAGGAGGGAGGACCTTGGACTTCCCACAGGGCAGGGAAGCCTAACTGCTCTTTGTACTGGAGAAGAAGGGGAGGGGAAGGAGTTGGGGGAGGGGGAGGGAATGGGAGGAGGGGAGGAGGTGGAAATTTTTAATTAAAAAAAGAAAAGAAAAGAAAAAAAGGAAAAAAATTGATGCATAGATATTGCATTGCTGATTCTATTTTTCAAATCTTATGTTGTCTTATGTCTACAACACATTTTTATTTAAAATGTTTTGCATACACTATGTTTTGATCATCTTTCCTCTTCCCCAAATCTTCCCAGATCTTCCCCCATCTCCGCAACTTTATGTTCTTTCTCTCTCTTTCAAAATAACAAAAACAAAAATGTCAAAAATCAAAGAAAAAAAAGCCCATAATTCAAAAGGTGCCAAAGCAATACAAAAAGACCACATAAAGAAAAATACTAAATGTGGGGTCCATTTTGATTTGGTTAACTTCCTATGAATGGGGCCTCCCCTGAAGTGCGGTTGATATATTACCCAGTGACAAGCCACTAAAGCAAATAGATTTTCCCCTTTCCAGAACACTGTTTTTTTAAAGTTTCCCAAAACAACTAGTTTGACTCTATGTTTTGATTATCCAAGTTGTCTTCCATTTGAAGGAGTGGCCACACAGTATTGAGAGAAGAGAAAAATGCATGTTTTCCACAATGGACTCCATATGACAGAAATAATGTTATATTAAATCACCATCGGCATCAAATTTTCTTTAAGTCTAATCAATACTGTTTTAATTTGCATTGATTTAAAACTTGGGAGAGGAAATGGGTATAAATTGTAGGCATTACAATATACACAATAAAATAATGAGAGGAAATGATGAATTTTATCAAAAACAAAAGTACTCAAAATGTTGCCTTTTCCTTCATAATGGCTAGTTGTTGTAGAATAATCTTTTTTTTTACATTATGAAGACCTGTCACTCTAATTGATCTAATAAAAAATTTAATGACCAATAACTAGGCAAGATTTCCAGTCACAGAGGATGCTGAGAAAAAAAAAAGGCAGAAATGTTATGAAATGCAGAGGAAGCAGTATAGGTACTGTTTAAATGAGACAATACAGCCGCAAGGCAGAGAGTAAATTAATAGAAATGGGTTAATTTCAGTTATAAGTACTAGTTAGAAACAATCCTAACCTATCAGCCAAACATTCATAATTAATTAAAAGTCTCTGTGTCATTATTGACAGCTGAAGGTTCTGAAGAAAATATCCAATTACAGCTAGACATAGCAAGTATAAGACAACCTTATTACCATAATCTTCATGTTACAAAAGCCATGGGATGCAGAGGTGGGAGGAGTTGATGTGGATGAGACATCCTTTTTTTTTTCCGCACAAAATTGGATACCCAAGATTGAAGAAAGAAAGTCATGCAATGGTGTGTAAAAAGAGTTGAAAATAAACAGTTACCCCACTTTTTCCCAATATATATTTTAAGTTACACCTGTACCCACTTACATTTAGAATCACTCTCTACTGTGTGATTATACATTCATTCCATGTGATGCAGTATTATGATTAAGAGCAAGATTTTTCCATGGTCTTTATGAGATAAATACAGAATTAAAAAGGTTTTTTTTTTTTTCTGCTATAGTCCAATCACTCTTTGGGTTCAACTAAGTCAGGCAAGCAAGACAAGGTCAAAATGTCATTACACATTACCACTACTACCTGATCCTTGACTCCCAGCCCCACCACTACCTTTGGAAATTCTTTAAAAGCCTTCTAAAATGTGTTCACTGACTTTGTAGTTTGCTTCGACTGACCATTCCTTCCTGATATCCTTGAGGACCGTGTGTGTGCTACCTAGATCCCTCACTAATAGTGTTCCATTGGAGATGAATCAATAAGCTTCTGCCACTGATATGTTCTGAGACAGTTTGGTTGATCTCTACAGGGTTGTCTCCAACTTCTCCCAAAGAGAGTCTACAGAGAGCAACAAATACAGCATGCTTCCATCCTTCCTCGGTGAAGGTTACTCTGCCCTCTACAGCTAGGAGGAAAATACATATTTTTAAAGCCAGTCAGGCTTAATCAACTGTCCACTAAGGTCACTTAATTTCTGACTCTGTCCCAGAGAACCAATCATTTAGTAAAATCAGAATCATCCATTTCTGCCTTTGATTGAAATTGTAACTGATGTTATCCACCCCCTCTCATGCTCCCAGTCTCTTCTGTTGAACACAGACCCATGCCTGGATGCTATTTGGCTTCTTAGATTATCACCCGATCGCAACCCTGAATTATTTTATCTGAGCAATGATTCAGTTCTGTCTGCAAGTTTATGTATTTACTTGGCAAACAAAAAACGATGAGAAAAATAGCTAATAATATTAAGTGGTGTAAAAGGATACTACACATTATCAGATAATGCTAAGAGTAGTTGAACTTTTTTTAGTAAAGTAAAAACAAGGATCTAATGGAAAATAATATCGGGTTTGATCTTTTGCAAATAAACCTAGACAGTCTGTAAATGGACTGAGGGCAGACCAACATTTCACTAACAGAATGCATTAACCAATTCCTTGACAGATTACACAACTAGTTAACTTTATGAGAAAAGCTTATACATAATGAGAGGAGTGTACATTGGAAATATTAAAATTGTGGAACACAAGAGCTAGGGATATGCTCAGTGGTTAGAGCCTCGCTATTTTCCTAGAGGACCAGGGTTTGATTCTCATTTCGCACATGTCAGCAAACAACCATCTGCAACTCTAGTTCCAGAAGGCTTGACTGTCTCCTCCGGTAAACAGCGCACCAATCATATACTTAGTACATTGATGTAAATGCTGATGAAACACTCATATACATAACATATATCTTTAATATCCAAAGTGTGCCTTCATACTAATGAAGACAGGATGGTCTGCTGTACATGTATTTATAGAAAAGTTGTTTCATAGTTCTATCATTCTAGTCACATGACATTGGCTCCTTGAGAGCAATCTAAAACTAGTATTTTTCCCATATTTATTAGCATTTGTGCATGTGTATATGTGATTGTTTATGGATCTACATAAATGGAGGCATGTACATGCCACAGACCATGTTTAAGGTACTCAGAAGACAGCTTTAGAGATGCAGGTCTCTCTCTCTCTCCCTCCCTTCCTCTCTCCCTCTTTCCTTCCCTCCCTCCCTCCTTCTCTTCCTTCCTTCCTCTCTCAACCAGGCGTTCCAGGAACTGATTGCCAATTATATGGAAGTCACTTTTGCTCATTGAGCATCATGCCAGCCCCTAACCCAGCATCATTGTAGATCACTCAAAATCTGTTTCAAATGCCAACAACAGAACATCTACAGATGGATATTTACCAATTGGTTTAGCAAAGTTCTTTCTGTCAGAGAGTTGGAATGGAAGACTTAATAACAGTCAATTCAGTTTAAGAAATAAGACCAAAGCCAAAACAAATTAAACCATACTTAAAGTTAAGAAAAGAAATATAACATAGGGTTGATAAAGAAAATCTGAACACTATCATAATGAAAGCCTATAGGAAGATTGACAGTGTCACAAGCCACCAACTGCCACTCAGACACGATTCCATGTTTTTGCAGATAGCACATCATCCATTCTTTCAAAGACAAAGAAGAAAGATCCCATTTTGTCTGTATTCTCCAGAAACTGAGCAACCTTCCCAATGTCAGAGCTCACAAAAGTTGAAAGCTTGGGCACTAAGCCAGACTGTGTAGACTGGAATATTGGTTCTGGTCTCATGAGGATCATGTGGGTTAATATTTTTAAATATGCCAAGATATCGCATGGCAAATAATAATAATAATTGCTACATAAATGTATAATAATAAGTGTAAAAATGTAACCAAACCTATTAAAATGTAAAGCCAGCCAGTCTGCTTCCACGTGTATGCTTTAATCATTCTGGCTGTGCTGTAATATAAGAAGAGAAAGTAGCAGCTGCTACTGTGAGAGACAGAACACCCTGTGTTTGGATCTGGGCATTATACAGGGGCTACGCTGGACAACTCCAGGAGTGATATTCTGAATAGAAAAAATCCCACAGGACACAGCAGTCTGAACAGTGGATCTATGCAATGTGCCAATCTGGGTATAGAATAAAGTTTCTATTCTGTTTCTAGTCTGGTTTTGTAATCAGATTCCCATGAAAGTTGTTTTCGGTGAAGGATCCGTTGGACCATGCTGAGTGCAAATGGCACCCCTTGACAAGTCACTGCTAAATTAGGACATATTTAGGTAAACTGAGAAAAGGCTATTTCAATGTAATCTCAAAGAGCCAAAATTAACACAGGCACATTATAAGACTATCTACGATTATTCTATTACGAAGTTAATTTTATCCCTTGAGTTTAAACCTATTAGCATCTGTTTTCATTTTGTATGATGTTAGTGTGTTCTGTGTACATATGCTAATGGGAAGCTATGTACCAGAAGTCAGATGAACATTTACATTGACTTAATTGTTAATCAAGGGATGCATAAAGTCTGTCATTTTATTGTTTTCTTGTGTGTTTGTGGGAGGGAATGGAGAAGACAGCTTGCAACTTCCTATAACCTAATAATTTCAAACGCTTGCCTAAGATAGACGTCCGCCTCTGACTTAGCATCAACCTGTTATTAATATGAAAGAAAGTTGTCTAGAACGTATGTCTGAAATTATATTCCTCTTTTATTCTGGAAGTGTGAATGTTTCTCTAGCACTCAGGTTTCAGTGTCTCTACTTGTGACACACTATCGGTGGTTTCCTGTTGAACATCTTAAAAGTTTTCAAGAACTTCATACACATCATAGAACAAAGACTTGATAAGTGAAAATAGGTCTAAGATGTATCTTTTTAATATAAAATGTAATCTATAAGAATAACATTAATCAAATGTCTTTTAAAAATTGAATGTACATTTTCTTGGAAAAAGTCAGGATATTTGCTCATTCTACCTCTGAATGACTAAACAGTGAAGATACTCTAAAAGACAATTTGTAGACCTTACTGTTTATATGTTAGTTTCTCAAATTAAGATATTAATAAGACATTACCTGGAAGGTTTTACCATTCAACTACTTTAGTGCATGGGACTCGAAGCAGATAATTTTTAAAGGTCTAGTTCACATACCTAAAAAGACAGTTAAAAAGGCACAATATTAACAGTAAAACTTAATTTTCTCAACTTAATTATTTCCAGATCCCAAATCTAAAACATTTGGTTAAATACAGAGGCTTACCCTTCAGAATCACATAGGCAATTAGGTAACAATCAGGGTTGTTCTTGAATTGCCTGGATACTTACTTTAAATTGCTTAAAATTAACAACATTAGGTCAACAGCAATTGAATACATTTATGAAAGTACAGCCAAAGTAACTTTCATCTTACTCAGAAGCACATACAGGTAGCTAGCTGTTCAAGCATTTGATTGTAAACACAAGTCGGTAGGCTGGGTGGGCAAGATGCAGATAGATTTTATTCTGGGTTATAAAGAGAAGACTCACTTCTCTCCTTTCAGATCCTACTGGAAAAAGAAGATATTTAGTTTCCAAAGCACTTTAATTCTATCGTGTTTTTTATAAGATGGGGAGAAAAATAAATATTGCTTTATCTGATGATAAATTAATGTCTTTTCTCTATACCACCTGGCCTCCCAGGATAAGGATAAATCATTTTTTTGTGAAATGTGACACTTATACAAAAAAAATGATTACTTCTGTAGTTTGCTTTTTAAACCTTGATTATTTTAAAACAAAACAATTTAATATATATACATATATATGTATATATATGGCTTTGAGAAGAAAATTACAAAATAAAGTGTTTTATAGAACATCCGGACTTCTCTACAGAAATGGTAATGCAGGTCCATAATAAGATGGAATTTCTGAATTTAAGCTGATAGAAGACAATTTTGCAAAACTGCTGATGTCATTTGCATCTCTTTAATTTTACTCTGTCTGATTTCAATCTCAAAAAGAATTACATCTATATTAATCTTAAACTAAACTCATCAGTATGGAGAAGAAAGCAATTATCCTTGCAATATGTATACTTACATACTTATCAAATGTAATGCAAAAGTCTTAGCTTATCTCTTAAATCAAAGTAAGAAGGAAAGTATGAGTGTACAGCTATTTCTCAGCTTAGGATGGATATAGCGCCTGATAAGACCATCACAAATTGAAAAATATTATTTGTCCTGTTCTAGGAACCAACCAGAGATGGGTTCAGTCTATACACAGACTATAGACACAGTCTATACCCACTAAAAAATATGTATTACAGCCTGCAGAGACTACACTTCGGTATTTGGGAACTAAGTATAGTAACAAGCATTTAAAGCAAGGGGCTTTTAATTGAAAAGGAAAAAGAAAATAAAAAACACATCCTCATATCTCAGCAGCTGGAGGGGGAAGTTTGCATAAGCAAGCAGCAAGCAATTATGCTAAGATATGTTGGCTGGAACATCTTGGCCTCCAGTCATAGAATACAGTTGGGTAATTTTCCATGGGATTATCCACCAAAAATATCAAATTCTAGTTAAATCTGAAATAGCCGCAGCAAGAATACAAGATGGAGGAAACTCGGGACTGTCTTGCCCCATCTCGTGTCCAAAATTCCTTTAAGTTGCATGCCCTACCAGACATCACAGCTCAGTAACACACTATGCACTAGGTGTCAGCTGCTTAGTACTGGGGTTGTGTCAGTAACTCCTCCAGGACTTAGTACACAGTTCAGAGTTCCAGTTCTCATCAATGCCCATCCCCCTAAGATAATCACAAAGCTAGAGTACCAGGGGCATAAATATTCAGGACTGCTTGTTAAGGCTCACATTTCCATAGCATGGGGAAATGAAACTTTTTCCCAATATTACACGAAATGTGCTAAACTGTATCCTTAGAATGAAAAATTGCAAATTTTGAGGTTTTAATTAGCATATAAAGAAAATTTTCCTCATTATTTAACATAGAAATTATAACACTTAAGTCTGTCTTGCATCTGGGGAACAAGTATAGTTAGCATTAGCTTTTATTCATCAAATAGCATACAAGTTTGATACTATCATTGCCTCTTATTGGAGGAACAAACAATACCATTGACGTCATTGCGTAGTGTGATTCCTTCCACCACTGACATCATTGTGTAGTGTGATCCCTCACACCATTGACATCATTGTATAGTGTGATTCCTTACACCATTGACGTCATTGTGTAGTGTGATCCCTTACACCATTGACGTCATTGTGTAGTATGATCCCTCACACCATTGACATCATTGTGTAGTGTGATTCCTTCCACCACTGACAGATTTTAATTTCATCCTATAGGGTGGCCTGAGAAGTAGTTAGAACAGCTTGAAATCTCTTTCCAGGCGACAAGCCTTCCCTCTGGCCAATACCTTTTCTTTTCCCTGTGTGAGATTCCTAAGGAAATACCACTTGTTTGGGGAACCACTGGTTTCAACTGTTTGATAGTAAGACAGAGAGTATTTAAATTACCTTACTTTCTCTTAGGCCAGTTATAGTCCTCATTGTATTAACACTTAATCATGAAGTGCAATATATGTGTATCTGACACAAACATCATGAAAAAAATACAAATAGGAACCAAAGCCAGAACACATTTAGGTAGTGCAAGATGACCATACAGAATAGCTATTTTTTCCTAACTTCTCAGTGTTTAGTTTTGGAAAGGCTAGCACAAGCAACTCCAGATTGGTGAGTTGAGACAGGAAATCATGAGGGGACTGTGCACTTCCTGGTCTTACTCAGCTCAGAACTGTGAGAACTACAGTAACAACTGACCTGGTATAGAAGGACAGGAATATTGTAGAAGTAACACACCCTTTGATTGGATTGATGAGCAAGAACTGTTTGATTGGATTTATGAGCATCACGTAAAGAATAAGAGATCCTGGAGTCTTCAGTGCAAAATTTAACTTCTTTATCATCCCTCTTTCCCTCAATGCTCTGGAATTAGAATGCTGGCCTCAGAATTCCTGTTTTCACTACCCAATTATTGGGCTCAAGGGCAAGTACGACCTTACCCATCATGACTCTATTTCAGCCGACAATGCCCTCCTGTCTCTGAATGGCATCCTCTGCAAACCTTGAAGAGCAGCTTTTTAAGATATGCACCAGAGAAAAAGTTTCTCCTTTCCATTTTTGTTGGGAGCAGTGAGACCCCAGATCCTGAAGTTGTTGTAATCCCCTGATCTGAGTGCCTACAGCTGCTCCAAGCACGAGACCTTCAGGAGTTCCTGATGGCAGGAGAGTGGTTTCTGGTGGGTTTGGCTGGGGCGTGGCTATCTCTATATAATCTGCCCCTGAACACGATAAAGGGGGCATTCGTGTCGCTGTCTCTCTGTGTTTGTGTATTTTAACCTCCAGCTCCCTTGCCCGAAGATTGCAAACTGGGTGCCAGCGCACAGAGCACAGACACCGGGGCACGGCGTGTGGCACATTTTGTCTCTTTACTTTCTCCACGTCTAAACTGTAGACATCATGTACAGTGTTACGTTAGTTTCTGAGAAGATAAAACATCTCATTATAGTCTCAGTTGTCAAGAAATTCTTACCTAAGGAGGAAGTGGAACATACAACCCTTGCATAACATATCAAATGCTTTCATGGGTGAATTGCAATTAAGTCCAATCTAGGTAGAGTGCTGAGGGGGGGAAGAAAGGAAAATCCCCCCCAAACAGACCCCTCAATACTCTTCCATTCTGTTATTAATTCCAGTCTAGGAAGCCAGGTTGGTGGATACAGCTTTTTATAAGATATATATCATACTGCTTGTAAAAGTGAAATGTTTTTAAATTTAATATCCGTCCCCACATTTAATTTGAGAAGGAGTTTGGATATATTGTCTCTACTACAACAGAATCACTTAAAAATAAATTAGAAAAACCCTAGAATTTTCATCTCGTTTTGGGATTTCTTATCCAGCTCCACTGTCTAAATCATTCAATTGTTTATCTGTCTATAGAAAAATAGGAGATTCCCAAGAGATAAGAATTGACAATAACCTAACAACCCTGGGTAACCTGTGTCAGCGCTTGATTTATCTCATTGTCAAAAACATTTTCTCTGTGTGTATAATCCTCTCTAACCACAAACAGAGCTGTTTCCTTCTTCTGCCTACACACAGGAAGATCAAGAGCAGGAAAGTAGAATGTCTCTATAGAAATACCTTTTTTAAAATTCAAAGCAATTATTGAGGAGCTCCTTTTGATTTATCTTTCTGGAACCAACAACGCTACCCCCTTTCAAGTCCCCCATCCCTTCAATCACTTTCAATGCTCTCTAGATTCCGTTCCAGCTTCTGAATTGCATGATATCACTTTAGGTAAACAATTTGAAGAATGTTATTCTTAAAAAGCTTTCCAAAGCCACGCTATTTCATAAAGGAAGGCATAATTTTTATTTTCTAGAAACTGTTAAAAATATATACAAATTATAAATATGAAAATATTATTTTGTTATGTGAGCAATTTCTGAGTATTTCATTTATGCGTATGTTTTGATCAAATCCACCGCCCCTTCCCTCCCCTTCAACCCCTTCACTTTCTCTCACAAGTTCATGTGTCTTTTATTTAAACCTATGAAGTCTACTCTATGGTGCAAGTATCTGTATGGATATGGAACTATCTAGAGGAGCATGGGTAGTCACTCAGTGGTAGCATCTCTGGAGAACACTGACCCTCATTCTCCTAAAAGTTATCAAATTCATAAGTCCCTTCTTGCCCCACAACCATGTTAGGATTCCTAACTGGCTTGATCTTGTACACATTTTATACCCAAAGTAATCCCCAGATTCAAGTTTCAACATTATAAAAGAAAATAGGGACAAAGACTTATTACGGAATTCCTTTTGTTCCTTAATAGGTGAAGAAAACATGAGCTTGTCAAGTTATGGTAAAATATTGTGAATGCCTTTTCATGTTAGTTTTCCCATAAATATAATTCTGAAGAAATTTTTGTTTCTGTTGATGGCATTGGTGTTTCTAACTTTTTGAGGCAAGATTCTCACTCTGGAGCCCAGAATGGTCCCAAAGTCATGGTCTGCAGGTTCATCCCCCTCACATATGGCTACTGAAAAAATTCTTAAACAGGTAACTATATCAAGTTAAAATTACCTTACAAAGTAACTTTTGAAATATTGGTATATATTGGCTTTGACATGACGTAGACAAACAATTTAATGCTCGCTAGTTATTAGTCTATCTGCAGTGAATTTGACTTTCTGTATATGAAGTTATTGTCTGGGTAAAAGTAAGTGTAAAAAGTGACATAAAGCATTGAAAGCTTAGATAATGAAGCATTCGCTCCCCATTTATTTATACTATCTATTAATAATATAATAATTAATAATGCTAATTATACCAATCTGTTTTTAAACTTAAACCTCTCACAGATGCACATACAGAAATTTAAAGAATCAACTAGCAACTAAAATAAGAAGACAATGTAGAGTCAAAATCTTATTGGAAGTGTAAGTCAAGACTTGAAAATGATTCTAACAAATATAACAGTATAGAAAGTGGGGCTATATTATGTTTTTAGGATCGCTTATAAATTAAAGGGGAATGAAATATGGTGTAAATGGAGTGGCCCTTTCACTTCTCAGCTGCCTAGTCCCAAAATAAATCACAGAGAAGCTTAATATAGCTGTAAAGTATTTGGCCTATTGCTCAGGGTTGTTGCTAAGTAGCTCTTACTTTTAAATTAACTCATTTCTATTGATCTATGTATTGCCATGTGACTCGTAGTTTCACCTGTGTTTTAGTGCATCTTACTGCTCCGACAGCTGACTGGCATCTCCAGCTGACTCTGCCCTTCTTCTCCCTCTATCTTCACCTAGCTGTATTCTGTCTTGCTATAGGTCAATGCAGCTTTTAATATCAACGAGTGAGAACAACATATATTCACGGTGTACAGAAGGATTATCCCATGGTAATGTAGAAAGTTACATTTCTCCGAAACCATCTCAGAATGGTTGTTGTTTGTTTGTATGTTTTCTAAGACTCACTTGTAAAGAAAATACCTTAGTATTTCCAATTTTATAATTCCTAATTGGTGATATACAAAATAAAATCAAATGATTAGAAAAATGAACAGCAAAAATCCCCAGGGTGGCAACTTTTGTTCCATTGAAACACAGCTCAATGTGCAGAGAACATAAGGCTTTCCACGTTAGAGCTCATCACCCTCAATTGACAAGAATAAACACATTAATGCTTGAAATGCTTGAATGAATGAATAAATAAAATTTTACTAAATTCTCTTGTTTCTGATCATCCACCTTTCCTTATTAGTATTTTTGCAAGTGAAAAAAAAAATAGCTGTTATTATTTCTTTACCATTCCAGGCAACTTAAAAATGACGGTTGTTTATTTCCACTCTCTTAGCTTTGGAGCTATATAGCAAGAAAATGCTGGGTCTGCCTATGAGTGTTTTATTGATATTTGGTAAGTTTCCAAATGCTAAAGCTTTTTTGTCATCTTATACTTGATGAGCTTTCATCACAAGCCTTAGGATAATGTCAGCAGTCCTTAGCATATTGCGTGTGTCCCATGGGCTAAGAAAAACGGTCTACTCTTGCTTCTTTCTAGGTAAGTGACTCATTCAGCTCTGTAAAAATAAAACCCAGATCAAGGGAAGACTCTCAGAAAATGAGTAATTTCCTTTGCCAATCAGTGTTTCAGGTGAAGCTGAGTTCTAATTACGGAGAAAGCTGTCAGCAAAGGCTGCGAAGATGATACTTTAGATGTGTATCTACGATTTTCCTTTGCCTTGAAATGTCTATGAATCTGAATGCAATGTACCCCATGCACTGCATGGACATAGAATAACGTCAAATACTATTCAATGCCTACATGCGTGCACATTTACAAACCTACATTGGGTCTTCTTATTATCTTTTCCATTCCTTTCTTGCTGTCTCCATGCAACAGAAAATTTAGCAAATCTCCATGCTTGCTTTATTCATAATTAGGACCAGTTTTATTTTCTTTTATGTAGTTGGGATATAATATATGAGAGAATAATAAAAAGAAAAAAGAATTTAATCTCAAAAAAAAACAACTTTAAAAGATATACAAACAGCATGCAACCTGAACAAAACTTTTATATAAAACTGAAAAGAAATTATAAATTTCATTTTGTTAAAACCATAAAAAGTTAGTAATCAAATAAAGAATAAAATTTCAGTATTATAAAGATGCCATATGCAAATAAATATCAATTATTGACAAAAAGTCCAGAACTATTGCATTGTAAAGATTTAAAATGTAAAATCAAACACATCTAGACAAGATATTAAATTAACTTCCATATCTAATTATTTAGGTGAGGTTGTCTGTTTTTGACAAGAAAATAAGAAAAAAATTTATAAATATAGCTGTTAAAATAAACCATGCCTTTAACTTATATTTAAAAATCATGTTAAACATAATAGAGACAAATAATGAAATAGAAAAAATCATTTACAACTTATGGTGAAACCAAAGGTTACTTTTCCTTAGGGAAGAAATCATTTTTCAAAAAAAAAAAAAAAAAAAAAAAACAGTAGACACCAGTATAAAAAAAAATAGATAATGTAATAAAATAATAAAACCTCCTAATAATAAGCAGAAATGTAGGGCTCTTGTTTGTAACAAAAATAATTGGGAATAAAATGCACAGTATTGCAAAGGACACCTGTGCACTTTTTGGATAGTAAAACTTGGTGACGTTAGAGAAAGAATTTCACAGAGAATTATAAGAGCTGGATTGTTTTTACATAATTTACCCAACAGATTAACTTTTAAAAATAAACAAAAATATTTCATACACAAGGATATTTTTAATAACATGGAATTGTGAAAGGATTAAAACAGTGAGCAGAGCATATAGAGGTTATTTTTTTGCATCTCTTTTTTTTATTTTTTTTATTGAGTTCTACATTTTTTTCTGCTCCCCTCCCTTTCTCTCCCCTCCCCTTCAGTCCTCTCCCAAGGTCCCCATGCTCCCAATTTACTCAGGAGATCTTGTCTTTTTCTACTTCCCATGTAGATTAGATCTATGTATGTATCTCTTAGAGTCCTCACTGTTGTCTAGGTTCTCTGGGATTGTGATTTGTAGGCTGGTTTTCTTTGCTTTATGTTTAAAAACCACTTATGAGTGAGTACATGGGCTAATTTAATAGACAAAAGATTTGTAAGAAAAAAATATGTCTAGAAAAAAGGACAAAACAGACAGAAAAACTACAAAAATGATTTTCTTTTGAGCATATTGTAAGGATTTCATAATAAAGTTTTAATAATTAAAAATCATGTTTTAGAATATAACTTTAAAATTTTAGGACTACTCTATTAAACAATTCTCATGGTATTTTTTGGAACAAGTACACAAGGGCTATCCCCAATCACACTTAGATATATGTTTGTCATAATACAACTATATGTTAAGTATCAGGTATGCATATATATATATATGAATAATACATGCATAAACTAATCATTACTATTTCAAAATACAGTAACACAGTTTTATCTTCATCGAGCTTAGCTAGTTTACTTTTCGTATTGAAACAGAAGTTTATGTATAAATTTAGTGTAAGTTGGGTTGGAAAAATATATCATAAAGGTAGTGGTGCCTCCTTCTACTCTATGAAATTATGGCACAAATTACATATTCTGGAGTTCATCTGACAGGCACATGTCCAAATAATTTCTCCATGTAAACGTAGCTAAACCAATTTCAATCTTCATCCTATTTCTTCTACCTGTAGAGTCAGGTTCATAACATCAGCCTTACCGGGTTTTTGTAAAGACAAAAAAAAAAAAAAAAAAAAAAAAAAAAAACTATTTATAGAGCCCTGAAGCCATTGTAACACAGAGAAAGTACTATAAATGTCAGCTTTATTATCCCTGTTAACACTTTAGTAACCCAGAGGAACCCTCTAGAAATCACCTATTCCAATTCCTTACATCCAGTCTAAATTCTGGGCACTGCATTTTTTTTTATAGTAGGTAGCTGACATACATTATGGACATTTTGCCACAGTGGCGGCTGGCAGAAAAAATCAAGTCAGGCCAAACTTGCAGCTAACTTTTAACTGTTCTGTGAAATCAAATTCGTCTCCAAGGGAAAAAAAAATTTTCATCAGTGTCTGAATATGATGGAAACTGAATGGTAGACGATTAATTCCCAGATTTCACAATATGTGGTTCAAAATTTTAAAAGCCATGAACTCTCTGATAAAATCAGATTGCTAAAAGGTACAAGTCGTTTGGAAATATCCCCGTCTTTGAGGCAGCATGGTCTCCACCTCTTTTCTGGCTTGCTTGTCCCCTGAAGTTTGCCTGTGAAATGACACGGAATCTTCTGGCTTGGAAACGACTGGGCCAGAGAACATATTCCCCTTTGTGTGTGTTTCCCTTTTCACCTAAATGCATGCTTCCAAATTAGCTATGAGTAGGAATATATTAAAAGTTCCAGGTGGGATTTTCATGAACGTGAGATGGGGAAATTTATTGAGCTATTAATTTGTATTTGGTGCTCACTCCATTTTCCCTTCCCACATTTCCATGAGGTATCTGGGGTCTTTTTGCCCCTTTATTTTGCCCACCACAAGGCTGTGTTTGGAGAGCTTAAAATATTAATTGCTTGCAGATTCTTTTCCTCATTTGGGAGTTTTCAAACCTGGATTGCAGGGATGTGAGGAAGAAAGAAGGCTTTTTGACTGGGATGAGGAAAAGAGGGAGGGTCAGACGTCCCTTGATCTTGAGAATAGTAGAGACCTGTTTTCTGTGCTGGCAGGTTGACATGATGCAGTAGGATGTGGGCTGTGGTTACATCTGGGGAGATCAGACCTACCACGTGAAATGACGGACATGGAAAATACTCCAAGTCCCATACTGGGAGTGAAGCAACAAGGTAGACTGAGAAATATTGGGGGTTGCCTTCGTCCTGATAGATTTTTTTTGTTTAAACAAGGAAGATAGGGATGGATCATCCAGTAATCATATAACTGAAGGTTTAATCCTTACAATTTCAAAGTCAGTGTATGTATATGTGTATGTCTGTGTGCCTATGTATCTTTGTGTGTGTGTGTCTATGTGCATGCTTGTATCTGTGCGCTTGTGTGTGTGTGTCTGTGTGTGTACACATGCACATACATGTGTGATATTGCTTGGTCATCTGAATTTGCGGGCAATACCTAAGCATATACTATTATTATCACTTCCCGTAAGGAGATATGTGGATAACACTTACGTAGAATTTCGAGTTTATATCTCCAAGAGTCCCAAGTTCACGTAAGACTGAATAAGAGTTTATATGCTGTTTTTGTACCAAAAGTAATAAAAGAGTAATAATAAAGAAAAAAAATTCTCTTTAAAGAAAATGAGAGGTTTACTTCCAAAATCACAAGGAAAAGACGCCACACTCTAGCATTTAAAGGAGTCGCGTCAAAGCTACATCATCCACTGCTTGCTTTTCCCACGAGCTAATAAAAGAAATCACAATGCTAGAACTTGGCCTCCATCTTCTATCACTCAGACAAGCGAAGCCTATTCTTCAGAAAACATTGTCTGACAGCACTGTATCCTGAGTAACAAATCATTAGGATTCCCTTCAACATTTATTGGAGGGATGCTAATCATAATTAATGTGCATGTAATGTGTAATTTCATAGGAGTGAGGCTATAAATTAGCATTAATTACAAGAGTCCTCCTTCTTTTGTCTTTTGAAGTGCTTAGCAATTCCCTTGAAGTCCCAGCTTTCAAAAGATCCATTATCTGCTCTCATACTTTTCAAGGTGAATCTGGTATACAATGAATCTTTCAGTCAATTGAACAACAACAACAAAAAAAAAAGAAATGCAAATTGTTTTTTCTAATCCTTGCATCTTTAAAGGTGCAGCTATATATGTTTTGTGGTTGTTGTTCTGGTAAAGTTCTGGTGATATTGACAGAGGAAGAGAAGAGACAAAGAGTCAAAGAGAGACAAAGAAAAGCAGAGATAGACAGAGTTTTCATATGAGTATATGTACCTGTTCCTGTTGGTACTTGTGCACAAGTATGCTAACAGAGACCAGAGGTTGATGTTAAGTGTTCCTAAACCACTGTGCAGTTCATCTTTTGATGCAGTATCTATGTGTGGCTGAAGCTAAAGCTCATATCTTAGGGTAGATTGGCAAGTCAATGAGATGCAGGGATCTGTGCGTCTGTCTTGCTCGTAAAAAAACGAGAGAAGTATACCATTGCACCCATTTATTAATGTGGATTCCAGGGATCCAAACTCAGGTCCCAGTGCTTATGCAGCAAGCATTTTACTGGCTGAGCCATCCCTCCAGCTCCCAGGAGGAGAAATTTTTAATTCTGAATTTAAAAAAAAATAAAGGAAAGCACTTAATTGACAAGAGAGAAATGAAAGAAGAAAGGCACTTGTTCTTCGTGAAGTAAATTCTTCTTTGCTGAAAGTCTGTCTCAGGAGGACTTGTCATTGGGCCATTTTGATGGCCAGAATGCCTTGTTGTAATAGAAACTGACACTATGAACATTATTGAAAATTGCTATGTTTCCTTTCCGAAGAGAGATTTGTGACCGAGTTTAAATGCATAAGTGAATGGTAGCAAAAGCAGCTGTTTCCTGTTGCTTTCTGGTTCTGGAACAGAGCACAGCTCAGGTCATAGTGATTGTGAAACTTCCATCAGATTACTCTCCACGACTGACAGTACCAGAGCACACGTCAGCGGCTTCTTGCATCCAAGGGCATGGTCTGCCATGTCAGTAGTGCAGGAACACTGTCACCGAGCATCACCGCGTCTGTGATACGTCCTACTGACAGAATCGTAGTATTCTGATTTACATGGCCTGAACTTAAAATAAATGAGTGGAATATTCCCTAAGGCATATAATCAATTGCATCTGTTGCAATCCTGGTATTTCCTTTGCCCTGTTTATACCATTACTGCCTCTACTGAAGCAGTATTATCGTTAAGTGTTTCCATGAATACATCCTGGCACTGGCTCCCAGTGCCATTGCCCCGACTACAAACACTTCCAACCTCAAAGGACCACAGAATGGCTGGTATTGCTGCAATACTGTATTGATTGTGATAAATGTTCTGAGACAGAAAAAAAAAAGAATAGACATTTCTCCTTGCATTTCTCTGTTATCTTTGTGCTTGAAGAAATAGCAGCAGAGCATTGTGGGCCCCAAAAACATCTGTTAACAATGTTGAAGTAATCTTGATGTTCTTCAAAAATAATGCAAAAATAAATTGCTGGGCATTGCTGAACAGCATTCTCAGGAGTCTATAAAAATTAGAAGCATTTGACTTTGTTGTAGTAAGATTAGGAAATATCAAACCAGAAAATGTGTTTTGCATTTAAAATAACATATGGGTGGGTTCAGATGATATCTGGGCCACAAGATGTATTTTTAGGAAGTAGGACATAAGGCAGCTCACCTTGCTGAGAGACTCTATTCATCTAGGCCTTTTTTTTACCAAGCTTAGGTATCCAACTGGATTTAAAAAAAAATGAGAGGGGTTAACATCCTTTTATTTTAAAAGATGAAAGAAAAATATATTATTCCATTAAAACTATACAATGGAAAGTAATACTACAAACTTTCAACATTTCCCTGAATGTTTGTTTTAATGTAAAACCAGTATCACATACATTATTACATGTTTAGGTATGTGTAATGATTCATAAAAAGGCATGGTTTCACAAAGAAAGGATTTTTTCTCATTAAATGAGTAGTTATTCAAATCAATACAAGACTTCCCCTGTAAAAGAAAAAAATTAAAAGAAACCTGGTAATGAAATGATTCCATTTTGTATATTCTAGCAATCCTTTTTATTAAACTTTATATATAAATGAGGTATTTCTTTTCATGTTGGAAAATACATTAAAGTTTTATAGTTCTTTGGGTTTTTAAATATATCAAGTAGCTTATGCTAAATTTAAACTGATCTAGCAAATGCTTGCTAAGAAATTATGAAAGATTTTTAAAAGATTTTAGAAAGTATTTCTAAAGCTAAAGGAAAATTTTCAATTGTAAAAGTTTAAAATTTTATTCTTTGTTTACATATAATAAACTCAAAAGCATGTTTTCTTAAATATCTATGAGTAGGCAAAAATATAAGTTCTTTAAATCAGTCTTATTTGACTTATCTATTATTAACATCTTGTGCTACAACCATACAAAAGTGACTCTATCAGTTATAGAAACGTTCAAATATTTGGCGCGTCAAATATAAATCGAGTGAATGTGTTTCCATTAAAAATAAGCAATCTAGACGAACCACCCAAGCAGCAAGGAGACCTGAACCCGGCACCAGGAGGGACATCACTGGGCAAGGAGACCTGAACCCGGCACCAGGAGGGACATCACTGGGGTGAGTGAGTTTCTGACCGCGGCAGCAGCCCGGGACAGGGAACTCAGACACCCCTCCTACACTTCCTGGTCATCCTCAGGGGCTACTCTGCCCAATACCTCCTCTCTCTTCCTATCCCACCCAGCTTGCATCCACAACCCCCCCCCCCTCCGTCTGACTCCCTTCCCTCTTTGACCACATAGCATCTCCCTGCCCAGCCTGTTCGGGCTCTAGGACCGAATCCGAATAGGCAGGGCAAAAGGGAGGGTGGTAGCTCCTTTGTTCCCACTAGCCTGCCAGCACCAAGCTAGGTAGGTCCTTTGTCTACAAGCCACCCAAGCAGCAAGGAGATCCGAACCCGGCACCAGGAGAGACATCAGGCTTGCATCCAGCACCCACCCAGAGCGGTCCTAAGGAGCTCCATCTGGACGGTAGCCCATGTTTGGGTGCTGAGGAGTTCCAGCTCAA
>NW_026067906.1:6249183-6252124 GCF_014885135.2 Alexandromys fortis
GGGAGGAGGCGGAAACTTTTTTTTCCCCCATTCTCAATAAAAGAAAAAAAAAAGAAAAAAAATAAGCAATCTAGTTTTTCAGTTACTCCTTTATCTTCTCACTTTCTTATCGCAATTACAATCAAACAGAAGCAAAATATGACTGAAAAAAATAACCGTAGCAGATTAGATCTCTTAAAAGAGAAATTAAATACATTAGGATGTGGACTTGGGTGTGTGGTGTGTGGTGTATTAATGATTCTTAATGCAGTAGAAATTTTAATTTATCTTTTGTTTCCTAGTGTCACATGTTTTAAGCACTATGATGGTGAAACCGGTCTACAAAATTTGGTCACCCACCTTAGCTTTTTACGCAAAGGTTGCATAGCGTTTATTGTGCATAGTCGGAGTCCTATGATTTCAGGTTTTTGGCTCCTTACCTACTACAAAAGTAACAAGGACTTGCTACCCAAACAAAGAGCAAACAACACAGATCAAAATTAAACACAACACAAGAAAGCATCAGCCACAGGAGTGAGAAAGTACTTAAGAGCCCAGATTACTGTTTGTTTTGTCCTTTTATGGGGTTGAAAGAGAAAGAAAAATTTGGTTGCTACAGATATAACATGGGGAATTATCTATTTTGGTTAATATGTTAAGGTAATTAATATTTTTTCTGCTGTATATGTTCCTTCCAATAATCTGTCTGATTTCTCATATGGAAGCCCAATTATGAAAAGCATAAAATGGTAAGCTAAAAGTTCATCTGAAGGACACAGTTTGCCTTACTGAATATGCACCCTAAACCAGCTCAGGCTAAATCAGCCTTTCTGTTCTTATCAGAGATAGTAGGAATGTATTTAAAGAGAAAGTGTCATTAGGGGTAGAGAAACTTTGATGAGCGTACAGGTAGTAGACAAAGCCAGGTGTGGATCTGAAACAAATGAGGTTTTGAGATTGTTAAGTACATTGTTGGGGGCAGGGCTTTGCATAGTACATGGAGGTGAAGGTTTCCACGCGCATCATTATAAATTAATGGCCAAATTAATTCTTATGCTTGACTTCCTTGATAAAGTCACATACACCAGAGTCTGAGACATAGAAGCATGGTGCAGTGGTTTGAATGAAGATGCCCCCCATAGTCTCATAGGCAGTGATATTATTAAGAAGGGTAGCATTGTTGGGGTAGGAATGGTGTTGTTGGAGAAAGTGTGTCATTGGTTGGAGGGGAGTGGGCTTTGAAGTTTCAAATGTTCAAGCCAGCCCCAGGGGCTCTCTCTCTTCCTGTTTACTGCAAAACTATGTTATCTTGGCTACCTCTCTGCATCATGTCTGTCTGCCTGCCACCATACTTCCCACCCAAGCCCTGATGATAATTAAGTAAACTTCTGAACTGTAAGCCAGCCCCAGATAAAGGTTTTCCTATTTAAGAGTTGCTGTGGTCATTTTGTCTCTTCACAGCAATAGAAACCCTAACTAAGATGCAGGGTGGAGAACTGCAATATGGTTCTCCTGGCAACATTAATGGACAAGCAAGCTTTAGTTTAATTCAAAACTCTGCAGGGTACTTCCATGTCCCTCACATTAATAACTTAGATGCTTACAATAATGTATATTATCCTACAGGACCTGAACTCTACATTTTTTAACTTTATAATCTATACTTTTTCTTGTTTACATTCCTCCATCCCTAGTGCAATCCTAGACGTTATATGTACTCCCAAAGCAGGCTACCACTTCGTTGTAGATAATTCTGTATGCCCAGCCCTGTACTTTTCAATGTCTTGGCTGCATATATGTTCCAGTGAGACCACTTACTGCGTTGAGTACCCTGTTTCCTCTCAAGATGAAAATTCCCCTCTGTTTAAGTCTTTCTAATATGTGATACCTTTCCTAATGTGTTTTTAATTTGTTGCCTGGCTGCCATACTGAAATGTTAAGTTCCTTAAGAATGGAGATTTGAAGTGGGGAAGTAGTCGGTGTGGGATTAAACATTTGTATATTGAGCTCCACACTCAACATAGAGAAAATAAGGAAAGAATATCATAGAAAATTCTTGAATTGCAAGGGCTATCACGGACAAGATAAATTTTGAGAACCAGAGACATTTCTTCCTCTTGCTTCTAGTGAAACCAACTTCTGAATGGAGAGTATATCTATTGCTCCTTGGTTCTAGCTCCCAAGGAAACAAAATCACGAAGCCCAAGTTACTTTATTTTTAAACTGCTACATACTGAAAACGCAATGACAAGGACTGGAACTCTCAAAGTCTGTGAATCAAACCTCTACTCCTTATTCTCTAACTGGCAGGAAATGGGTCATCCTTGAGAGTTCTTTCAGTCACTGAACAACTTACAAGAAGACTGGCTTCTTTTTATTTATTCTTCTCTCATATATTACTATTATTTCTTGGGCATTGTCCCACCTGCAGCTTCCCCTCCCCCCTCTCCTCTCAATCTTTCTCCCTCCCCCTCCCTTAAAACTTCTGTCAGGAATTAAGTTACACATAGAAAGGTTACAATTCAAAAGCTAAGGTACAGGCAGTAGGTCACTCTCCCATTCAAAGATACTATATAAACCACTCTACAGGCCCCACAGGCTTGATTCATGCAAGATAAGGAAGTCACACTCGCCGGGAAGTTTCATCTCTACTGGGCAGCTTTCACAGTGCTGGAAGGTGTTGTACGCACTGCCAGGAAGAGAAAAATAAAACAATCCTCAGCCCTCCACATGTGAATCTTGTGAGTTATAACAGCTGTTGGCCTCTGGTACAATAGTTGTGTGCACGTGAGGAACCAATTGCTTTTTTTATTGGATTTAAGCCTGCTCCACAAGTTGAAAACCATATCTGATGCCAATATCAAGGCCAAGAACCCATAGACAAGTCATTGGCTCTATGGCAGAACCAACTTCCTGTCATTCTGCTAAAAGAGTATACTATATATATAGTATACTCTTTATA